>NC_049981.1:28423103-28493253 GCF_000003815.2 Branchiostoma floridae
TCCAAATAGTTGATGTACATAAAGAAAGTAAGGCATCGCTCGTTTTCAAGGCACTTAACGGCATGACCCCTCCCCATCTTGCTGCATTGTTCTCCCAATTCTCAGAAATACACACACATAATACCCGTCTTAGATCACAAGGTAGACTCCTGCTGCCTAAAGCTAAATCTGAATATAGAAAGAAAGCTTTTTCATACTCAGGGGCGGTGCTCTGGAATTCCCTGTCGTCCCAATTAAGATCTGCGAGGACACTGTCACAGTTTAAACGATTGTATGACCAGGACTAAAGGATTCTGATTGTATATATTTTAACTTTAGTTCCTGTCATATCACAGCGGATCCTTTTGTTTGATTTCTGTATTATGTTTTGATGCTAAGACTGACATTTATGTTCTCTTCTGACTGTTATTTTTCATTTGCAAATCAACTTTGAAACAAACGCTGCCCGACCAGCGACACCTTGATATGCAAATTCCACTTTTCGTTACTTTGATTTTAAGTTGATCCACTGCCTGAATGTATTATTATTGTTATTATTACTACCATCATTATATTAAGTTATCCTGAGTTATTTGTATTGTAAATAGTTGACACCTGATGTTTAGTTATTTAAGTTTGACCTTTGATTTCAATTTTGATTCAGTTGTTGTGATTTTGTGTTATTTTATGTTGGGTTCTCCCCGCCCCCCAGGAGGTATTGAAAAACGCCAATAGGCGATGTATTTTTCTGGATAAATAAATAAACTGAAACTGAAACTGAACTGAAGAGTGTGTTTCGCTACATGGCAAATGGACAACTCTTTGCTGACTACAGTCCTTTGCCAGTTTGATGCCATTGTAGGATCTGCTTGGAGATAAGGATAGGACTGGACAGGGTTTTCCGCATTCCGGACTGGACAGGTTTTTCCGAAAACCCAGGAAAATGACTGAAACAGATACACTGCCCCCCTCCACCATGCACATACACAGTTGTATCTCGTGATAAACGATGCTGTTACACACCTGCACGGAGAATTCCCCAGGAAAGAGTGTTCTAGCCGTGATGAGCCATGCCTTGGCGGCGTGAGGGTCTGACTTCAGGCTTTCCCGGGCCCGATTCACCAGCCAAGCCGAATCTTCCCGCGAGTTTTGCTTCGCGGCAGCCATTTTGGAAAATGAATAGCTGTCTACTCCAAACCTTTTAGTGCCTAAAATTTCTCTCGCAGAAAATGTCACTTTCTCCTCCAAAATTTATCGCAAACTCTCGCAAAATTAGAATATTTTTACTATCAGAATCAAAAACGTGTTCCTATTGATTCTTGGTGGTCACTATGAATTCTGTTCAGCGCTATTATTGCGTTTTAGTAGCAGGCATGCGTACATTTGTGACGGCTGACAAAATTAGTCGAAGATGAGGCCCCTTCTCGTGGTGACCCGACCAGTGTTGACAAGGTGTTACCGTTTTGCAAGTAAAATGGTGAGTTTTAACATTGCATTTCTTCTAGTCATCTGTCAGTCTATTTCCGAATACTTTAATCTGTAGTCTGCTTTGAGTATTTTTGTTTATTCAGAATGGTTCGATTGGAGTTCATGCTATTAAAACGTGAACAAAGCTAAGCACCAAGTGCTAGTAGAGTAGAGTAACGTGAGTTGAACAGCTTTGATCTGAAAGTAAAGTAAAAATGGAACTTCTGTTTAGTTATAAACCGTGGCATTGACAGCTAAATTTGGCGGTAGTGTACCGCGAAGAGATGTGAAGAAGGACACGAGTGGTCCCAGACTAAGTTGGGTGTGTTTTTCTGCAGTCAAACTGATAGGATCACATCACCCCATCAGAATGTCTGGAGAAAAGGGGCGGGGTGCAATTTGGCAGCAGCGCTAGCCCAGCTTGTCATGCATTTGGGTGTGCGTCAACACGGCATATATGGGAAATGTAGATATCGTAAATATAATTTTATAAAGAGAGAACATAGAGAAGTTGTCTACTCCACTCCGGCGAAGTCACCTCATGATCTTGACACCTTAAATTTGTACTGGACAGACTGTTTTACGTTTACCTAGCTTGTCCAATCCTCATGCCTGAGGGTCGCATAGTCTTTTTAGCAAATGCCCACAAAGGCCCAGTCTGGAGAAGTCCGCGCAGCACAAATCTCATGAGCGCAGGTTGGGGACAGAAGTAAGTTACAGAATCACTGCAAGAAGACCTTTCACGGATCAAACTGCACATTTGCAGGTCAAAGGTGAAGTTCCCTGACTTGTAAACCGTTCTTGTCCCAAAGATACTTTAGAAGATACAAGTTCAGATGTATATGGCCATTGGTCAGTTTCCAATAATGTCAACATGAATGTCATTTCTGGTATCAGGCATCAGAGGCAAAGCGAGCAAAGTTGACGGACAGTGAGAGGGAGTCCCAGTTAGAACCACTGATGGGGAAGGGGTGGACCATGGTAGATGGTAGGGACGCCATCTACAAGGAGTTTCTCTTCAAAGACTTCAACCAGGTATCTCCTTCCTTATGCTTATTCTTTACTTTCATTCTTATTCTTGACCTGAATGGTAAATCACTAAATGGTGGTATAGTGATCACTGTTGTGAAAGGCACTATAAAAGTGGAAATGTTCGCTGTGGTTTAATGGTTGTGGTTCTTGCACTGACCTCTTTTGCTGCAAACTTAAAATCACCATGAAAGTTTTTTCTGTCTTCTGCTTGCCTAAGCTACCATTTGCTTCAACCACTGACTTAAAACCACTGTGAACTCTCCATTTTATCCCTATCATTCAAGAAATAGAATACCTTGCTTTACAGTACCCCAGTTGCTGCTTTTTTATTTGTGTGACAAAACTGACCGTAAGCTTTTGTCTTTTGTCTCCTTTCTGGCAGGCATTTGGCTTCATGTCTCGCGTGGCTCTCAGGGCAGAGAAGATGGACCACCACCCAGAGTGGTTCAATGTCTACAACAAAGTCCAGATCACGCTCAGCACCCACGATGTGTCAGGGTTGTCAGGGCGGGACATCACCCTGGCAACCTTTATAGAGAAGGCTGCATCCTCCATCCAGTGATTCTTCCATTGTTAAGGCCTTGAGGGCAACTTAGGCTAGCTAGTGCTAATAATGGTGCATATTGATTGGTGAGCTTGTCATACATACAATTGTCATCTCTGTACACTACAAGTGTTATGATGAAATTACTTCTTGTATTTTCTCATATCTTGTAAGACTTGTATGGACTTGATGGTTCACTGAATTGTGGGGTATGGACAAGTGTATTGTGCTCACTATGAGGGCTTCTAGGAAACAGAACAGAACACTTCCTATTGCTACTGAGGTGATGCATTCTTCATGATTGTAAAGCAAGATGACAGTACATAAAATGATTGATTTCTGTTTATGAGTTTGTACGCTTATGTGTAACATAGGTGATGCAACATAAAATTGGCATAATGGCAGTACTAAGTTTGAGAAAATCATGCTGTCTGCTTGATTAAAATGATTTTTCTGTCAATAGAGAATGTGCATGTGGATTTATTTACTAATATCTGGAGTAGTAAAATTCCACTGAAAACAGGTTTTTGTGGTACCCCTGATATGATGGATAACTGGAACATTGCTGTATAGAGCAAGTCAAGGTTATGATCATTTCTTTCTGTTGTAATTGCAAGGATGTCTTGCTGGGGATTTAATAGAGATTATTTTGATTGCCCTAAGGTGCCACAAGAGTGAAACTGGAAATGGTGAACTGTGTAGTAGGTAATGGTAATTGTGTTACAACTACTTGAAAACATAGGGAAGAATAAAGGCAACCTGATTGGTATGTGTATTCTGTTGTGATTTGCACACAATGTAGTTGTTTTGTGATGCCCCCACTTTGCGTTCCCAGTCCCCTGGTAACAGCAATATTGACCTTGGGCTAGTTGCCATTCACCCATTGTAGTGTATATGTCACAGTGGAGATCACGATCCAGGAGAATCGCCGATCCTCCTAGGAGAGATCGCGATCGGAGTTTCTCCTAGGAGAAACTCCGATAGATATAAGAAACAGATCCCGATCGCAATCTGTACTAATAGAATCGGCGATTCTCCTAGTATAGATTGCGATCGGGATTTCTCCTAGGAAAAACTCCGATCCAAACTCAAACGATGCTAAGATGTATGAAACAGCAATAATTTTTTTGATAAACAATGATTTTATTCGGTATTAATGCAAACCTACTAACTCATTACCAACTACACTCAAGCCTACTTGTGTCACTTCTACAATGTTAACTTCAACGAAGACTATCACACTTGAGTCACTTCTGCAACTTTACTCAAGGTACACTATAGTATATAGCATCACTATCATGGTAAATTTCATGTGAGTATGTTTTCTGATAAAGTAATTTCTGATAAAGTAATATCTTTTAAAGTAGTGGCAAAAATCTTATAATATGTGAAAGACACCAACAGGTGATCAAACAATGTGTCAGTATGCAAATTTCACGGCTTTGGAAGAACAATAACAACTGTAAAGTTGTCAAACAGGTGTCAAAAAATCAAGCAGAGTTTCAAGATATTACTCACAATTTCACAGCTATTGAGTACATTTCACTAGTCAGACTTGTACTGAATCATTTCACAGCTTTGGAAGAACAGTAACCATTTGACCAATAACCTATTGAGTACATTCACTAGTCAGACGTGTATGGCATCAAGAAGTGACAATAGTGAGGTAGCATTGAGTAGAAGTGTGCATTGAGTAAAGTTGCAGAAGTGACTCAAGTGTGGTAGTCTTTGGTGAAGTTAACATTGTAGAAGTACAGAAGTAGGCTTGAGTGTAGTTGGTAATGAGTCAGGAGGTTTGCATTTGAAACTGAATAAAATCATTGTTTATCAAAAAAATTATTGCTGTTTCATACATCTTAGCATCGTTTGAGTTTGGATCGGAGTTTCTCCTAGGAGAGATCCCGATTGCAATCTGTACTAGGAGAATCGCCGATTCTACTAGTACAGATTGCGATCAGGATCTGTTTCCTATATCTATCGTAGTTTCTCCTAGGAGAAACTCCGATCGCGATCTCTCCTAGGAGGATCGCCAATTCTCCTGGATCGTGATCTCCACTGTGACATATATATCAAAGACATTCACTGGACCATTACAAATGCACACATCTGACACCTACCGTCGCTAAGACACCCAACGTAGAATTACACAGCCCAGACATTTGTAAAGTTACCGACGGATTCTGCAATATTCAACAGTGCTTCGTTTCTACGGTGAGTTGGGGCATTCAAACTTCAAATGAAGTCTAGATCTGCGTACGTACGTTGTGCTTCGCTATTCATACTGGTCGTCAAAAGTGAAAGCGGTTCCACAAATCTAAAAATAACGCTCAGCCGGTCTCTAAAACAGAAGCATGTCGCTCAGACAAAGTAAAATGCAAAGAACATTGAACTGCTCCGTTCTTTTAGAACATTAATTTGATGTTATATATATGTAACAGTGGTGTTTAAGTACTGCCTATCGTCCTTGCCCAAACGCACTAGTGCTTTTGTGGCGACGGTGATAGCGTTCGTGATTTGTGTTCTGCCGACCCCGGTTCGATTCCGGGTAGGGGGCATGTTGTTTCTTTCTGTTCTTACTCGCCCCTCTGAATTTCTACAATGGTTCCCACGCCGGCCCTGTGAGTAACAGGCTAGTATGTGCCACACAGGGATGTCGAACTCGGAGATTCGAGGACGAATCTTGAAGAAAAGGGGGAGTAGTGTAACAGTGGTGTTTAAGTACTGCCTATCGTCCTTGCCCAAACGCACTAGTGCTTTTGTGGCGACGGTGATAGCGTTCGTGATTTGTGTTCTGCCGACCCCGGTTCGATTCCGGGTAGGGGGCATGTTGTTCCTTTCTGTTCTTACTCGCCCCTCTGAATTTCTACATATACGAGAAATAGAAGGTGTAAGCAAAGGGAACGACGTCAACACACGTAAATACACTATGCGGCATGACACTTCAAAATGGCGGCAATTATAGAAAGTGAATTCGAAAGTAAAGTTAAGAGGGAAAACGTCTTAATCAGTGCTTGAATCAGAGGTGGCAGTGGTGTTTATGGAAAAGGGCATAGGACAGAGGTGTATGTAATTTTCCATGTTACGACAATTTTGTACCATACAGGATACGAAAACATCTTTGTTGATACCATTCAGACATCCATAACAACGGTCGCCATGTCTGTTGTTGGGGTTACCGGCGGGACAAAGAAAAACCAAAGGGAAGAAAGGTCTGTTCTTATTCTAATAGTTGTTATGTTTCATTGATGATGTTTTTTTTTCGTAACAACCCTGTGGCTCTTGATTTGCAACTGCCAATAATAATTTTAGATATTCTGACCAAGGAGCTTTCATCGATCCCAACAGGGGCAGAGAGAATGAGGCGTATGTTGATGACGACTCCATCCTACCCAGTGCTTCAGAGGAGCAGGCCAATGATTCAGCGACTTCCAAACAAATGTACGTACTCAGTACAAAAAATACTGAAACGATCTGACCTTTTACAAAATCTAGCCATAGAGTTAGGCTTGGTAATTTTGCACTGTGTTCAGACATACCTGCCCGGTGTGCTACGTGCCCGTGGGCCCCTCCAGTTAACGGACAGGTCGCTAGGAGTGTAATTTACGTCAGGTCGTTTTACGCGGTATCTCTTGTCATAATATAGGCACAGAGACACCAGTGCGTCCTACCAGGTCGATCAGTCATCAGGAGTAACTGATGTCAAGGTGACCATCGTAGATGACGTTGAACAAGAGACCAGTTCGTCTGACGAGGTGGATGATACCACACAGCAGAGTGAAGCTCCTCCGAGGTAATCTTGTGTCACTTGGGATGATTCAATTTAGCACCAATAAATGAAAGGTTATTTTGCTTATAACACTCCGCGTCTCAAACCGTAATTGAGTGGATCCCTATAACTAGAGACTAATCTCCATGCAGATATTGCGGCGGTTTAAGATACATTTGTAGTATCATAAGCTGAGGAAGGAGTTTAGCCGGCAAAGGACTTTTATTCCACCGCGAATGATACTATCTGAAAGTTAAACCGCCGCGCAAGATCTGCTTGGAGATTAGCCACAAACTGTACCTCTTATATAATGAATCAATATCGCGCATGCTACTAGTATGAAAAAGCAAACGAAGCGTTACAGTGTTACTTCAACGTTTTTCCAGGTCTGATGCTCAAAGCAGCGTCAGGAGTGAAACTGAAAAGACTGAATCAGGACAATATCAAGACCACGAAGAAGTCATCAGAGCAGACCATGGCGTCGACGAAAATGGAGAACAACAGGCACCGAACGCGGAAGACAACCGCGACCCAGAAAATAACCAGAAAAGATCAGAATCTACTAGCCTTAATCAGCAGTTTGCTAACCATGCCGTCGCTGTTATCTGTCTATTGCTTTGCGTTAGCGCCTGCTTGGTAAACATTGCCTCTATCTTTCTCACGGTTTCATGCCTGTGGGGTCTATCCCCCGATGTGAGTGATGGGAACGTTGTTTATTCAAAAGGGAACAACACTATCACATGTGATCCATACGAGTCTCAGGAAAACATACCGTACAATCTTATCGACCTCCTACTAGCGTTACAACCGATTGTTGTTATAGTTCTCTGGAAATACGGAGGTATTGCTGAAAGAATAGAGAAATACGAGGAAAAGGGTGATTACGAAGAAGAGCAAAAGGACAATACTACCGCAGACGTCGCACTGGTTATTTCGTTATGATTACCATAGCCCTGTTTTTCCTTCTTCACTGTGTAGAGTGCGCAACCTGTTCTTTTTCTAGTCCAACTATTTTCTTTGGAACATTGGTCCGCGGTGTTCCCAAAAGCGTTTGTCCGTGGTTGAGCCTTCTGTTCCATCTCGTGTTCCCGGGATATTGCCTGTATTGTTGGTATGCCACTAAAATGGCCTGCGTGCTCCGCAGACGAGCGTACTACATTCGGAAGTACATCCAATCGGGCAAGAGTTCGACCATTTTCGATGAAAACGTAGGTCGGCCCGATATAATTCGGAGAAAACTTAACGACAACATTTTCGACGACAATTGGCACAGTGAAATTTGGGAGAACATTTCCTTCCTCATGAACATCATGATGTTCTTCAGCGCTACGTTGGTACTGTTGTACACCCATGTGTATGTATCCGAAGTCCGCCTAACCCTAGGGGAATGGACAACTCACTTCATGCGACTTGTTTCTATAGCCACCCTTTCCGTTGTCCCGTACATACACGTTGCTTTTGCCTGCGTCCGTGTGACTGAAGCCTATAGTTACATAGCGGAGAGTATGGGTGGTGCATTTCAAGAGTCATACAGTCATACTTCGATCCAAGAATCGCACGAAAATTCCTTAGACATTTCGCAGGAACCGGCTGGGTTAGATGGCCGGACTTGTCCAAGTACTCAGAACAGAGACGGGGAAAATACGTCGCTCGAGCGACTGGAATATCTCATTCAATGGCAATTCCTGCAGAGCAAGGTGTACAAAAAGTGTAAGGATGGGTTGACATCTGGGATATTGGGTTCGTCGTACACTACCCGCAGCGGTGTCCACTTGGCGTCGCTAGGCGTAATTATCGCTATGACATGGGAGGTTCTGGACCGTCTGAATGACTTTGACGTGGAGAGAGCAATCGCGCTTGGGAACACGAGGCAGGAAGCTTTCATCGTGACTCTCTTTGGTGTTCTTGCCTTCGTACTCTGGATCTCAGCTGCCAGCATCCTTTTATGCTATCGTTTAACGCACAAGATATGTGACTGCACCAAGTGTTTTGCACCACATGCAGTAAATAGGCGACTGATTGTGTACATAGTTCTTACAATTCTTTACTTCCTCGGCATGTACGTGGCTTTCTATCTTGTCGTTTATCAGGACAGTTATTGTTACAGTTCATCCAACCCTCTGTTCGTATAAGGTAAAAAAAAGGCAAGAGTAGTCCATAGCCTTTTAAGGCCGTAGAGCCAGTGGGTTGTTATTCACCGTGTATATGGGAGGCGGCCTTCAACCCTCTCCTTCCACCGCTGTTTACCTCCCCAACCGAATTCAGGCTAGGTTCCCATTTTAAAGTCGTTCAAAGTGGCTTTCCCAAATGTGCATAAGTGTTCATGTATCTTTTCAAAGTGCTGAGAGTAAATATTGTCCAGTTTGGATTGTCTAGGATGTCATCTTTATACCGTGGCATTTCGAAGTGGAGTGATAAGATACTTACGTGTTCCTTTCATCATTGATTGAATTGAAAGACGCTATAATTTCATCCCGTGAACTATATTGGAACGTATCAGAATGAAAGTTTATTCGTGTTGGCTGAATTGATAGTGGTATGAAAGAGATGAGATGTACATTGTATATTCCTGTACGACAGTTTACGCTGTATTATTAAAAATGATAGACGTTTAATTGCAAAGCAATTACGAAACAATTCTTACGAAACAATTACCACCAATTAAATCATTCAAGTTTAACTTTCTTAATTAAAACAAGTAGATGCCAAAGATAAAGGTACAAATGTATTTAGAGTTAATGATTAAACAATCTTGGTCCTCTTTCATGTAGCGTGTAACAAAGTGAAACTTAAATGCAGCAGTTATCTCAAAGCAAAATCTCAACAAAACTATACTATAACCATCACCCCAAGGATGCTTACATTACAACTCAAAAGTTGAATTGCAATTGAATGGTTGATGTGTGGTTGTCTGGCTGTAAACGTGCATGCAGTAAAACCGTTACTCGGTCAAAGAGCATCGCAAAATAATCTCAGAGCAAATGTTGGGATGAAAAATCCAACGTTTTCGAGTAGCCCTTTTTCTACCATTAGGATGTTGAGTATTAGTGCATGATAAACGGAAAGGCTTGAATCGTGAATATATCCATTGCACTGTGTGCTTGTGGATATCGCAAAGCACAATGAAATGTCATGTCTCTCGTAACGTGGCAGTTATGTGGCAGTTACTTCAATCGGAATTTGCGAACTTAACGGTTAAATGTGATCAAGGACGTTGTGTGAAGGACTTTCATCTTTCCGACTTTATTTGTTACGTAATTGCGTACCCACGGCCAGTCTTCTCACGAGACAGAAAAAGTGACTTTGCCCTTTCAGTGTCAACAGAACGGAACAACAGAGCTAGCCACCTGTTCTTATCGCACCTTCAAGTCAACTTGCAGACTTTGGTTTAGACGGTTGCCAAGGTGAATGTACATACTGTTTCACCCCGCGCACTGCTGCAAACTGCAATTTTGTTGACACATCAGGTCTAATTTACATTTCGTGACTTGTGTCGGTTATAAATTATAACTGTTGTCATAGCACCTTGTGCGTCGTGGCATTTTTCAGTAGCGCCCAGAATGCTAAGAAGCCACTTTCACTTTAGCCTTCTCAGTTAGTCGGAGAAGCACAGGGAAAGTTGTTTGCCTCAACAAACGGGCTGCCCCCTCCGTGGTCGCTGGTTGGAAGACGCCTTGTCATTGAAGTAAGTTTAATTCCCACTTTTATCATCACTGTCAAAAATGTTTTGTGAACTCGATGATATATGAACGTATCGCTTTCTCGTTCCTTAATACGTGGCACTATGGGCGGGGCCGACAGTGGGTGGGACCCAAGAATCTGATCGTTAGGTATTCTGATACCATTAAAGCCAAAAATTGGCGGTCCCTCTACATATTATGAGGCCAGTACTGATTTTACTTTTGACTTTACTTTTTATCAGCGTCATTCATTCTACCTGTTTTTCAGGACCTTTTGGTGTTGACCTTTTTCTTACGGGCGCCAATAATCGGTACCGTTGGTATTCCTAAACTCCAAGTGGGCGTTAGGGTGGATGAAAGCAACTTTTTTTTGGTAGCCATGCTGTCATAGTCACTGCGGATGTAAGAAATCGAGGTAAAGTGATTAAGATAAAAATGGTTTTGACGTGCAAATCAAATCTCTTAGTTTTAGATCACATAGGCAGGAAGATAGTCATTTTGTACCGTAACGTTTAACTGTGGCTACCATTCGTTACTTCTTACTGAATCAACAGAATTCATGAAGTCCCTGGCCTTGAGGAACAGTGATTCTTCGCGACTTACTTCTACCATTGCAGAAATTCAGCTTCCTTCCGGTAAGTATACCCCCAACTCGGTCACTTGACTAAATTCAGAATACAACACGGTGCATTCCGTATCAGCCGAGGTACCAGCCCGACCACGCCGGGGTAGGATCGCCCCACTGCCAGACTTCCAGGGGTGTGGTCAATCTGAAATCAACTCAATCACTTATGAAAATCGGAGTAACAAACAATTCAGATATTTCAATCCCAAGAAGATGTATTCCTTTACCTTTGTGCTAAATTTCAATTGATGAAAAAAATGAAACTGTTATAAAACCAATGGCATTCCTTTATGAAGGACCATCGTATATCCATGTTTCTCGCCATCCGTGTGTCTATCTTTTTACATTTTCTGGTCAAATCAATCATCTGCATAATTACAGTATTAGAAATACAAATATCTGCAAAGGTTTATAAACAAAGGGTAGTGTGAGAAGCACGGGAGCGAAAACTTAATCTGTCTACCCTTCTTGTACGTTATCCTTCAGTCACACACCTCTTTGGACATGGCAGATAACAGAAGATCTCAAAGCATCAAGTCTTTGGGGAGACAAAGCACACCTGGACTTTTGAACTTCAATCCTGACAACTGGAATCAATCAAGCAATAACCAGGTAAGTGGTCAAGAAGTTACTCCTCCAACTCAAACCAACCCAGAGAAACATGTCGGAGCATTATCGCTAACGTTCTCTCTCTTCTTTTTTTGTTTCATTGCCTGTCTTAACTATACGTTGTATTAGGTAGCATTACTCTGGTTGCTTAATGAACGTGTAATCCTAACCGTGACCTTTGGGAAAAGCATTGCAAAAGACAGCTTTAGAAGTATTTCTACAAGGATAAACATCTCCAAGGATGTGACAGAATCAAAAACGTAATCCTTATATCCTTTTTCTTCGTCGTTCTTCAAGAAAACCCAAGACAACCCCGCATTTCGAGATGATGAGGAAGCAGGCTCGGCAGGGACTACAGAAAGCCAACAAGAAGAATCGCCTAGTAGTATGGAGCAAGGTGTAAATAATGGTCAGACAAGTGACCCGAAACCGCTGCCATGTAAGAATATCATCGTTATTGTTCTTTCTCTCCTTTTCTGTTTCATTGGTTGCATTAACTACATAGGCAGTATTGGTCTGGAGGTTTTGTGCATGTGGGATCTGAACTTGGGGCGAAGCATGGCAAACTCAGTGGCAGGGATGCATACAAACCAAACTTGGTCAAGGATAAACGACACATGTGATCCCGCGAAATCTCAGGAGGATATCCCTTATGACCTGATTGACCTTGTACTTTACATTCAACCTGCCATTGTTGTTATCTTCTGGAAATTCAAATTGGCAAAGCACGTTGATGAATACGAAGGAGGTTACGGTACCGACAAACAGGAGAAAAACTACCGTTTGCGTCGCACTTGCTACTTCATTTCCTTGAACTGGTTATTCCTTTTCCTTTTCCACTGCGTGGAATGTACAAGTTGTTCTTTCTTAAACCCCAACGTTGTTTTCGGCACGGCGATTGAAATTATAAACAAAACAGCTTGCCCCTGGATAAGCATCGCCTTTCAAATGACGCTAGTGCCCGTGTACAGCTTGTGCTGTTGGTACGCCACTAACATGGCATGCGTGCTTCGCCGACGAGCTAAGAAGATAAAGGAAAAATCCGAGCAACTTTTTGGCACTGATAATCAAACTAAAGATCCAAGGGCGATTCTAAAGGAACTATATACGGAGTTACTCTATGATACTTGGGGTGAGAAAGTTTGGAAGAATATTTCTTTTGTCATGAACATCATGATGTATATCGCCGTCATCCTTTGTCTACTTTACACACATGTGTACATATCGGAAGTCGAGCTGACACTGGGGGCATGGTTTAGTCACTTCATGCGGCTGTTGACTATAGCATCTCTAGCTCTAACACCTTACATGCACGTTGCATTTGCCTGTGTTAGAGTGACCGAAGCGTTTAAGAAGATGTCAGAAAAAAGTATAGAAGCCGAGCGACAGGATTACCATACAGACAGTAAGTACAATGATCATATTGCTGATTATGAATCTCGGGACTCAGGTCATGTTGACATGGGAGATATAGCAGTGCAGTGCGGTATCCCCAGCGAGAGGGAGAAGAGAGCTGATCGAATAAAAAATCGTGTCCAAGTGACCAAAGCGATGAAAGCAAGGCGGAACGATTTAACATTTGAAGATTCCCACACTAACCAGAGTGCTAAATCTGAGGAAGTTAAGATAGCTATTGAAATAAAAGAGATAGTCCAGTCGAGTGAAAGACGTGCACAGTGGGCCAGGCTAATCAAAGAGATAGCCAAAGCTCAGGATACAGTGCTTTATAATGGGATACTTAGTTCGCTGTACACAACCCGGAATGGTGTACACTGGACTATGTTAGGCATGGTAGGCGCTGTGGCATGGGAAGTTCTTGACCACTTAAATGCCTTTGACGAGAGCAAGGTCAGTGACACAAGTAAGGAAAGGTTTATGGTGGCATTGTTCGGTGCTCTGGCACTTGCAGCCGGCATGTCAGGGGTGCTGTTTGTGTTGTTTTGGCAGATCTGTGGCTGCTGCGGTTGTGGCAATGTGCCGTTCAAAAAGACATGTTGCACAAACCTATCGTACAAAACAGGTGAAACGGACAAAACGAAAACGAAAATTTGCCTGGTCGCATTTGCAACCCTTATCCTATGGAGCACAATATATACTTGTTTCTACTTCGCCGTCTCCGAGGATAATGATTGCACAATGGAACTGAATCCTCTTGTTACATAGTAAGTGAATAAAATAATAGGTAAAGTGGAGGAATGGGCAGTACACATATTAAGGAATCTATACCAATTTTTTATTTGACTTTCTACGTGTAACTAACTTGACAAACACATTTTGGTGACTAAAATAATCTCCTGTTGTCCTATTGTTAAACACGTTTTCATCGTTTGTGTTGAATTCAACACTATCTAATACACCTAAACCTTTGCCCCCACATGTCAAAACATGTGAAAGACGACCGAATCCTGAAGTTGTGATGTCAGGGGGAATGCTCTACTTGAAATCTTCCCACCATATCTGTGGTGTTGTAATTTTATTAAAAAATTCAGGTTCAATTAAACAAATTAACATTTACTATATACATGCGACGCAAGAACGTTTTCTGCTGTTTTTGCTACATTGAGTTTGCCAAGCCAAACTAGAATAGCCAAACAGTTATGTAATTAATGTAAATAATGTTACAGATTTTGAGAGAAGACATATATTCTACTGTATTCAAATTGGCAATGACAGCGATAATTTGAACTTTCCACATGCACCATATGTCCATGTGTGTTCTCTAAACTGTCTGTCATTATGAATAGTCAATTATAGTATGTCAGCAATCAGAATTACAAATATGCACCTGTTGTGAAATATATTGGACATAGAAATGCAAGATGCATTTACGTTAAAGTGCTTTTTGTGTTTATTTTGCACAACTAAGAAGCCAATGCAAAAGGAAAACTTGAAGCTGTTGTGCTACTTTGTGGTATGTGTCAATGGCCATGACTGGATTTACTCATCCTGAATTAAAAAATCATATAGTCATGTTAACAGTGATTCAAGTACCATCCATATGCAATTTGAGTAAGATGATTTTGACCATATACATAGACTCTATCCACATTTCATACAAGTAGATAAATGTAGGTCTTACTTGTATAGCAACTATGGCCTGCAGACACTGTACATACCTGGTAGATTATGGACAAAAGCATGTACATGTAATTTCACATGGCAGCAGATGTAAAAAATCTTCGTTAATGATGGGACAGGTAGTGATTTGTCAATGAAGGTGTATGCATTACTGATGTGTCAGTGTCACAAAGATAACAGATGTTATCTGAAATGTCTGATTGTTTTCCATATCCTATCCTGTTGCCTGCATACTTGTTTTATTATTGATTGCAAAGTGTGCACCTTTAATTTTTTCTGACAAGCATGCCAATTCCTATGAAAATGATCTCCATTCATGACTGAATAAATAGGCATTTGTGCAATTTCTATACATTGCAACTTTGTGAAAGGACTAAAAAGACAAGAATAAATGTACAAATAAAATTGGTTGAAAGGTTTATGGTGAAATCTTCAGTGTTTTCAATGTGTTAGTGTTGTGTATTTTGAAACATGTATGTTCATGTTACACTGAATATCTGTGTAACCCTTGCATATTCAAACACTAAATGAGTATGGAAATTTTAATGTCTGAACATACAATGTATATTTTGGACCAGAAAGAGATTATCTACTATAAATGAAAGATTTTAAGGCTTTATAATTAAATCCAAGAACCACAAAGAACTTATCAAACACAGCAAACACCACAACAATAAATTTTGGATATATTCATTTTGTTTTATTTTTGCCCACTGATGGAAGGGCTATAAAGTAGTAAACTGGCTGATGGTGACATCATCCCTGTGGATATAGTCCTCAGGTAACACTTCAAGCATGGACCCTCAGCTGGGCAGTTTACTGCAAATAATCAAATACAAATGGGTAAGTACACAACTTATGATACATTATACAGGTTGCCATGTAAGGACTGCCACAATCTCAGTACAAAAGAAAACAACAAAAGGCAGACTCAGAGAAACAAGAAAGAAACAATTTATACAAAAAATAGACTAGACTCTTCTAATGCTATTGTGTTGGTTGTTGCCAACATCCTACTAAACTTGATCCGCTAAGTACAAAACATGCAAATGCCTTGCAGAAAATGCAAAACACTGTCGCCATCCAAACACAAACACATCTGCGACAATCATGTTGAAGTCTTGTGCACACATCTCATGCACATCTCACCTTCAGGGTACCCACATAGACTATGTCTCAACGTCCCTGAGTGTGTGTGAAGAGGGAGGGTATCAGGAAGAACAGCAACCAGGGAGGGAAAATGGCAAGAAGAGATAAAAGATACCCAAAGAAATGTTAAAACAATCAACGGTCAAAGAAAAGAGCAACATTTAACAAGAGGTAAAAATATCACACTCATATCACACAAAAGGTTGAAACATGTAGATCTCTAACACAAAAAGAAGAAAATCGATAAAAAGGGAAATAAACGGCTAACCCTGTATGAAAACCCATGTTTTAGCATGTTGATGAAATGTTATTCTTACTATTTTTCAAGTTTCAACATGAACTTGAAGTTTACAAGCCAGCAAGTCTCCAGAGATATCAATTTTTGCCGTGCACTATACTTATAAGCAACCGGGAGCAAAAATAATGCCTGAGATGCACAATCATACAAACAGTACCATAAACTGTTCAGTCAGAGAAGCCATTTATGCAGATAATCTGTTTGTAAACTCCATGCAAACTTGTCATGCAACTGACTGTTATAAAATAACAACAACCCAATAACAATGAACCTGTTCCATTTCAAACATGCCACGAAACAGAATAGAGTTTTGATGTATTTGTGCACTGACCGAATGGCTAGGGTCAAAGTGCAACAAATTGAAGGTTGTCCAAAATGCTTTCTGACATCCTATTTTCCATAAACCCAAGGCAATAAAGACACTGGACTTTTCACACAATACCCAGGACAGAATATTAGCAACACCAGATTTTGAGTTGGGCAGGCTTAAGGTAAAGTCATGCAGGTGAGAAACATCCATGCCCACCTGAGCTTCAGGCTGACAGGTGCATGAAACAAGACAAGGTCAGACAGGGACAAGGTCAGAGGTTAAAGGTTAATCTACAGATCATCAGTGTTTGGAGAGATGCGTGATATCATATAGAAGCATTACAATTTACATACTTCAGGATTTCTGGACTGCCAACATTTTTTGGACAGTTAACTTTGCTAGTTTATTTTTTCTTTTCTTTTATGATTTCATATAACTGGGAAGACATCTTTTATCATGCAATTATTACTGCTTTCCTGTTGCTTTGTCTCCAAACACTGATCATACAAAATAGGTTAGTCACCAACAAGGACAGACAGTAGATATTAATAGTTCTATAAATTCGACATCTGTTCAATTTCTACAGGAATACGGGGAAAAGCTATCTAATATAGACGGGAAGACTCTGAAGAGAGTGAGCACTTTCCAGTTATGATTAGAGGCCGAGGACAAAACTTGTTAGTTGAGAGTAAGTGGCAAGTATGAGGGTGCATGCAGAACATTCATACAGTAACATGTAATGTAAATGACATATACTAGACCTAGAAGACAACAGATATCTTCACTACTAAGAATTTGATTATTTGCGATGCATATTTTTAAACTAGAGCAAAAATATATTTATTGATTGAAGGAACATCAAAAGTGTAGCACACTGCAGCATCTCTCTGCTGTGTCATCATGACATACCTTCTTGCCAGCAGATACTTTAGTCTTCTTTACACCCCGAACCTTCTTCTGCCGGTTCTTTCTCTCCTTACGTTGTTTCCGAGAGGGCTTCTTCTTTTCATACAAACCATGCTGTGGACAGGTAAAAGACAGACTCATTAGTGCTTAACTAATTATGAACATAACATATAAGTCAATTTTTTTCTAACGATGACGTGACAACAATACCAAACAATATAATATATAAATTTCCATTATTTATCTACTTTGGGACAACTTGAAACTTTATTCTTTCCCTTGCTTCACAAGTAATGAAGAATATCATAATTTAGTACTATTAATACTAAAATAGGATCTTCATCAGTACTTACGCCAAAAAGCAGTCACTAAAGCAGGGCTTAAGTTAAAATACTTTTTTCTGCATACCTGCACTGGTGCAGGTAACATTAAAAATTACCTGCACCAGACAAATCTTACCTGCACCACTCTGAATTTGAAAGAGTATGGATCATAATAAAATTGTTAAGGAACCAATGCTATTTTTTTCTTTTATACTTTATAGGTGGTAACAGTCAATGCAGCTAATAACAATGCACAAACACCTACATGTACATAATCATATGACATTCATGTATAAAACCCAGTACATGACCCAGTGCAGGTTAGGTGCAGGTAGACATCACAAATACCTGCACAGCTCCAATTTTACCTGCACTAATCTGCATATGCAGGTGGTATTTTGAGCCCTGCTAAAGCAACTGGATATGATTTTGGAAATGGCCAGACGTTTAAGTGTCACTGACGAAAGATAGCGGATTTCCAAAATCATTTCCAGTTGCTTGAGTAACTGCTTTTTGGCGTATCGTATTATCTGGATGTCTAACCTTCATTGACGTTCTTTTGTACTTGTTTGGCCTATCATTAATGATTAAGAGGTTGGAGAGAGACATCTGTCTGTCTGTATCTGTATCTATATAGCCGGAACACACCAGCTGTGTGACATCTAATTCACTACTTTATTTGCAGGTTGAGACCTTTTCCAGTATTCATCTTACATTTCTCTAGATAACAACAAAACTAAAAGCACCTACCCTGGCCAGCCTGTAGTTGGGTTCCATCTTCTTTGCGAAGTCCAAGGTATCGTAGATCAGACCAAAGCCGGTGGTCTTGCCACCGCCAAACTGGGTGCGGAACCCAAAGACAAAGACGACGTCGGGTGTGGTCTTGTACATCTTGGCGAGCTTTTCGCGGATTTCTGTCTTGGGAATGGTGGCTCGCCCCGGATGCAGAACATCCACGACCTAAAAAACACAAACATTTCACCTTTAATAACACATTAACAGTAACAGTATGCTTTAAGTTTATGTAACTTTATTTAGTCATTACCATCATTTTTGTAATAACGAACAGGTTTCTCAAAAGCACATTACACCGATATGGAGACAAGTAACTGGAACATACCATCTGCTTCCGCTGCATCAAGCGGTTGGTGAGGAATTTCCTCGTTCTTACGGTGACGACACCCTCACTCTGTCAGAAGGAAAAGGGCTCAGTCATTATCATATGTACATACATAGCATTACATTAGATATCATAAATGGTTGATAAATTTCTGATATGAACCATAATCAAATGTCATAATTTACATAAATTTATCATAGCTGTACTAATAGGAATGACAAATTCACAAATTCTAATACGTGTGATATGGTAATACTAGTAACTGAAATATTTCATATAGATTGGGGCATTTGTGTGCATGTTTTTCTACGGAACAGAGTCCTCTTGGGAAGTTGTACATGGAGAAAGAAGACGTTTGCGCAAAGAAATTATGGCACATCACAAGTACCCCCCTCCCCCATTTTATTTTGACTTTTGTAGTACCCTTCTTCATATAGAGAAATACTCATAAATGTGGTTTAAAGTTACGTTCGCAAAGAATTCAACACTGATAAACAGACGTTTATTTATTGTTGACTATTCCAACTAGAAATTTTGTTCACTGTTCGTCCTGACATGCCTGCACGTAAATATATATGTCCCTGCCTGGTGCCAAGATGCACACATTTGGAAACGTCTCTAAGTACTATTAATAGGTTACATGACCGAAATGTTGATTTCTTACGACGCATCGATAAGTTATATATCCTTACGCGTGATACAGGTAACACGATGACACTAATAACATTGAGATATTACAGGATTTTGTTGGTGTTTCTCACTCACCATTTTGCCTGATTTCGGGCCACAGGGAAAGAGAACGAAATCGAGGGCGAGAAGTCACGTTAAACCTCGCGCGAACTGGCGAGATGTTCAGTTGCTTTCCTCAAAACGCATTGAAAAAGAATCAATAAATGTGACAACTTCCATACATTTTTATGTAATATTCTAGTATCTAATAGATTTACTAGACAAAAAATATTTTTCTTTTATAAATCTCTATTTAGATCAAAATCTTATTTGTTATTTACTTATCCGATAACGTTCTGTCAGTCTGATGCGGTGTTTGACCCCATTTCCTAAAGTTCACCAAATTTGCTCGAGCTCTGAACCATGAGATTTTTGGCCTGTAATTGCACAACCACTTGAAATATCTTTCTAAATAGATTCCCCGTGTGTCTACCTGTAGCTGTACGTTAACGCTGTAAATATCAACGAGCTACGTTTGTTACACGAACTTGGAATCGAGTCTCGACAGGATCGCCAGCTGCCCCCCTCCCTCATTTTTTTCATCACACAAATTTGACAAAAGGAGCAAACTGTTTTCAACAAACTCACTAACGTGTTCCAACATGCAGTATGATCATGCCTGACGATGAGCACCGGGAACTGTCACCGGGACTCTGAGACGGGAGAACCGGCAAAGAAGCGGTTTAGACAAACAAGTATTCTTGACAGCTTTTCGTTTCGGAGGAAACTCAGCAAGCGAGCTGAGGAGGCTCAGAGTCGAGGTTGGTCGACTTTTTGGATGTACGTACTAGTAGATGGTCACGTACTGACAGAAGTAGTAGAATACTAGCCCTTCTGAATTTACAGTTAAGCATTGTGTGCTATCCTGAAGCATTGACAGGATTGCAAATGCATGCAGACCCTTAATTAAGGTTGTCTGAATTTCCAGTTGAGGAAGCTATCCTGTCTGATCTGGCCAATGAAAAAAAAGAAGAGATGTCAGACAACAGAGGTGAGGAGATGTCCCAACAGATGAGAGAGAGGGCTGCTGAGGCTGCAGAGAGAAGACGGTTAGTTGGTTTGTTTAGAGGATGTCCCTTCATAGTTGACCATATCATATGCTTCAGATGTAGTTGGTAATTGGGAGATTTGATTCTGGGGAAGTGCATCCTAGATGGTTTGAGCTGCATTTGTCTTTTGGAAGCCAAGGGACATAAAATGGGGGTTCTGTGTTTGACGAGCATGTAGATAGCCCTATTACGTAGATGGATACTTTTACTATCTGTAAATTGAATAAATACATAACCATTTAATCTTGCACTTGTTAAGTTGTTTGCTGAATGAACATATAGATAAGGCAAAGCAAGAAACTCAACATAAGTACCAGAGCTGATAGTTCCAAACATTTTCTTTTACTACAACCTCTTTTGGTTTCTAATACAGGAGTGCAAAGTCACCGTGGTCCACTCCTCCCCATGAGTCACATGATGACCAGCCAGCCAATCAGGGTCCTGCAAGCCATCACCGGCATCACAAGTCACATGACTCTCCATCTAGTCATCCCAGTTCCTCAAGACATGGCAGACACAGACTCAGTCCCTCGGGTGTGGTCCCTCGGGCAAGCAAGTATGTTGACGAAGAAAAGCCAAGTACGAGTAGAGACACTTTGTCTACATCTCACCATGGAAGAAGAGACCATAAGCACAAGAGGAGGAGTAGATCTGACAGTAGTCCAGAATATGGAGGTCCAGATTCACCGTTGGTTATTCCAGATTCCCCCACAGTGATCCCAGAGTCTCCTGTCCTGAGTGAGCCACCTACAGACTCCCCTGCCTCACCCTCCAACCAAAGTGACACTCTAGTGTATGAAGACTCAGAGCCAGTGTTTTCTAAGTAAGTCTAACTGTGCATTTTCTGCACACAATTCTACAATAAGTAACCATCAGGCTCAGTCTGAACCACCCGTAAAGGATGAATTTTTGCTGTGTAGGTTGTACAATAAATGTCACAGTTTCGTTGTAATTAACATGATTGAATGAATTTTTTTTGTTTACTTTGATGCACACAGAATTGTCATAATGGATGTAGTTAAAACAAAGTATAACAATTTTGTATTTTGTTCTCCAGTTCAGATGTGTTATCCCAGAGAGATCCCTCTCAGCCCAGTTGGTTTGGTACACCGATATCAGCCTTGAACAGGACCCCGGCCTGTAGCAGTCCCCTCCCCTCCCTCAAACCTGACAGTCAACATACTGTACTGTTTAGGGTAAGGCACACACAGATTTTAATTTTATGCCCTAACTCGTCGAAGCTACTTCTCTGACTAGTGTTACACATATGTAGCTTGATGATTTGTTAACAATAACAGTAGGAATAATAAGGTAAAGATAAAGGTAGTCCCGTTAGTCATGACTCCGTAATGTTGACATTTGAGATAGACCTCAAGAAGAAGAATTTAAGGAATCCTGTTTTATCGACTGTACTTTTTATTTACATAGCCCCATGTACGGCCAGGCGACCCTCCTAGGCCGTTTCCAGACAAATACAGAGACGTATGGGATGATGCCCATGTGCGTATGCCCTGCTCAGATGAGAACTTATACCCTGTACAAGACCAGGTGAGTACAGTATACATTGTTGTTATCTCACTGTCAGTTTGTCTTTTATACCATATTTTCTACAGAATCGAGTTTTCATCTTTTTAAGCAAAGCTGGAGTGTTATGTCAAACATAGAAAAGATCTGAATAATTTGCGTCTAAAGATTCTAAGAAAAATATAATCTTGCCGCTGTTTGGAAAAGCATAATAGATAGATAAATAAATCAACACAATTGAAAATTGTGCAGTGTACGTATAACTATAAGCAGACCAGTGTCAATGCTCCTACATATGTCTGTATGTAGTCCACTGTGTTGTAGCAGTTTGTATCATTTTGTTCCCTATGATCAGGATGGCAGCAAGACTGTGAAGAGTCGGTGGGAGGTGGTGCAGTCAGCTCTACTAGGGAACATACAGAACTCCTTGGACCTGGAGGCATGTTCTGTTACCTGTCATAAAATTACTATAATAGTAACTTTAAGTAGTTTTTCAATAACGTCAATTACATGTTTGTTAAAATATTGTTTATCTCTAAGTATGTACATTGGTATGTGCATTAAGATGTTGGGATACCTGTTTCTATATGTACCTTTACCCATTTGCCTCACATTGAAAATGAAGCCATATTTACCCCACAACATATGCTGTGCCTTCTTTGCAGGAGGCCATCTTAACATACAACTCCAGATATGCCAATAGATGGGACTTCAGGGGTTTACATTCATTCTTTACTGAGGTATGTGCTTACAATGCTGTTTATTTGATAAAGAGTAACTTCATTTAAGAAGTACCAATGTCATGATGCAAAGACTTTTGCAGTCAGAAGTTTTCTAAAACGTAGGGCAATTTTTTGACACTTGAAAAAAAGTGCACATTAAAACATGACCTGTAAGTGAGCTAAACAGGTAAGGAAATACCCCATTTCAATTGTACTCTATAAGTTACCTATTGTTATTTTCATGTATTTTTGACAGTATCTAGATGATGATGAAGCCAGAGGTTTCTTCAAAGTGACTCTGCCTGCTATGGTGAAGTTGGCACTCAGACTACCCGAGATTGTAACTCAGGTGAGAAAGACTGCCTATATTCATGTTATCATGTAGCAGTACTTTTGTATTGCCATTATCGCATGTGGAGAATTTGCTAATTCCTCTAAGTGGACATTAGAAAATTTGGTGTCCTTAAACATAGTATTGTAAGCACCTCAATGCCTACATCCAAACCTGGTATCCAAATTTTCAACAGCAGTGCATGTAAAGTACATTGGAATTATTCTATGGAAGCCTTTGTGATACAACCAGAAGGTTGTTTGACACCGTAAAGTACAGGCTGGTGCAGAACACCTGTATTGAATATTATCACGGACCAGGTACTAGTATCCTTTTCCAATGCAGAGCCCAGCATAGGTGTCGCTGGCTCTTGAGCTCTTTTTATCTAACATCTAAGTCTTGGCTTATGTTTCTTTGTGAATACAGAGCCCCCCACTACTGAAGAAACAGATGCGACACAGCATCACCCTGTCCCAGCTCCAGGTGGCTTCACTATTATCCAATGCCTTCTTCTGCACCTTCCCAAGGAGAAATGCCTACCAGAGGAACTCAGAATACTCCTCTTTTCCCAGCATCAACTTTAATGAGTGAGTAAAAAGTTGTAAAGAACTGTATTTTATGATCTTTCTACCTAGCTTTGTCATCCAGACTATCATCATAAAGATTAGATATTATGAGTGTAAATAACGTGTACATTTCTTTTCCAGTCTGTTTAAAGGTGGGAAACATGGGGTGGATAGACGACGTGCAGAGAAACTCAAGACACTTGTGCACTACTTCAAGAGAGTCACTGCAAGAAGTAAGGAAGAGGATGTGACTGCGTGCTTCCTTTATTTGGAAAATATGCATGTCAAACTGTCTAGAATGGGCTGGGAAAGAGGCTAGAACTGTATCTGTGATGTTTAGCTTTGCATATATAACATTATATAAGGCCACACCAATTTAATTTCTTGGTTCACGGATTCGCTCGCTCCTATTTTTGGGGGGAAAAAAATGAAAATAAAAATTACCACTCAGCAAATTTTCACTATTAATGAAACCATTCACCAACTTTCTGGTGTAGCAAATTGGCCTTTATATTATAAGCTCCTTAAAGTATGGGTACAGGTGCTGTTACTGTACAATAATAGTGTTTTTGACTTTTTTCAAGCTGAAAACTTTTTTTCTTTATGTTTTGGATTAGCCGTTACCTTTACCCCAACCATTTTACTATTTTTATTTTTATTTCGCCCTCTCGCACCATATTTTTTATGAAAAAATCTGTGAACCAAGAAATTAAATTGGTGTGGCCTAACTTTGGCATATATAGCCTTCTCTTGTTGGTACATTAAGACACACTTATGTTTAGATTTATGTTGTACCTGTAATATTGGTAAGTTCCTATTTTTCATTGTCTGAAACTTTGACTGCTGTGTCCCCCCAGTGCCCTGTGGAACGTTGACCTTCCGTAGACAGTCCTTCCCCAAAATGCCCGTGTGGAAGACCTGTAAGGACCCCTTGACCAGGCTCCATGTCTCAGCTGAGGGGATGATAGAGGAGGATGGTACAGGGATGCTACAGGTTGGCGATTTTTAAATCTTATCAAGAATATAGCTAGCCTGAATGCCAGCTTTTTAGCTTTACTCTGCTTTCTTGGTCCCTTCTGTATCCTATGATAGTTGCATTATTGTAGAACACAGTAAGGACTTAGGATATTCATACAAATGTAGTCCAGCCAATCTTCTTTTTGTTTATACATGAATTTATCTTTTATATGTCAACTTTCCCAACAAGTCTAAAACGGTATAAACATGTAATAGGTCATGTTGTGCCCTAGATTTGGTCTGTCTTTATTTGTATGTCACAAATTATGGCTTAAAATGCAGAAAGACTAGGGTTTTGAAAAAATCATTTACTTCATGTTGAAATATCTTTATGATTTGTAATGTTCTTATGCTAATTTATAGCATCAAAGAAATGGTCAAGTCAAGGAAACTGCACTTTCAACTGCATGAACTAATGAAGTACATGGCTTCAAGTTAATGTGATTTTCAAAATTCCCAAAGTGTTTTCAACTTAAAATGACCAGTTTAACCTGTTGTCTTACAGGTGGACTTTGCCAATAAGGTCATAGGAGGGGGTGTTTTGGGATTTGGATTAGTGCAGGAGGAGATTAGGTTTCTAATCTGTCCTGAGATGATCCTGTCCAGGCTCTTCACTGAGACACTCGAGGCAGACGAGTGCTTAGTCATCATTGGTAAGTCACAACAAATGGAGACATATTTTTGTGTACCTGACCATAATACATAGAAGTTTGACCCGAACTTCTAATGCAACAAAAACACCTTACCTAATGGATGACAGTCTTTGCTCTTCATCGAGTGCCTTCCTAATACCCCCCTCACATTGGGCGCGATTCGATCGGACGACGAGTCTGCGAGCTCTAATTTACGAGGAGACATGACCCTGATGCCGACGAAGAAATGGCAGAGTTCCCCCTTCCCGTCAGGGTCATGCCTTCTCGTAATTTAGAGCTCGCAGACTCGTCGTCCGATTGAATCGCGTCTAATGTGAGGGGGGTATAAAGATGCTGCTGTTTTGTGGTAGGTGCTGAGCAGTACAGCTGCTACAAGGGGTATTCAGACACCTACAAGTGGGCAGGGGACTATCAGGACCAGACAACAAGGTGCTACTTACATGAGTTATTATTTTCAACTGTTTTTTTGCTGGTGTGTTTTCGTTTTTCTTCTTCTTTTACTTCTTCTTCTGCCTTGAACCAATCACAGTTTAGAACTGCGGGGACATCAGTATACATTGTGTTAGCTTATACAGCAAATATAAACAAATTATTATCTGTTACAGCAAAAATATAAACAAAATATTAGCTGTTACATCAAACAGTTATAGGTTTGCAATAGAAAAACCTGTATGATTCCAAATTTAGCAGTTATACTGATGCTGGAATATGGGTTGATAATTGAAAAAGATTTGCCCTCTGAGATGCGCTGAAGGTGAAGTTTCAGTTTTTTCTGGTGAATTTCAGAGACACATGGGGCCGAAGGTGTACAGAGGTAGTAGCCATTGACGCCCTGAAGTACAGGACTTACACTGAACAGTGTAATCCTGGTATGGTGAAGAGAGAGCTGGATAAGGTCAGGACATTCATTTGTTTGCTTTACAATTTGAGTATAACAATGGAGTTATTTCAAAAATAGTCAAATATTGCCTTGTCACATTACAACTAAACAACTAAAGCATTTATTGTATTGAAGTTTAAGGAGTGATCCTCTCAGAACAATGATTTTTTTTCTAGTTCCTTTTGACTTTTCATGTGTAACATTGTGATCCGTTAAAAAATGAAGTTGTTCCGTTTTGTTCCAGGCATTTTGTGGTTTCTACAGATCAGACGTGTTGCCTAGCAACCTGTCAGCCATAGCAACAGGCAACTGGGGGTGTGGTGCTTTTGGAGGTGACTCCAGAATAAAGGGTTGGTAGCACTACTGTTGGTAGTTACAAATCTTAGCCTTTGCCGGATTCTAATATTTGATACAATGTCCACTCTAAATAGTTAAAATGGACAGCATATACATGTAAGATACGGGAAACCATTTGGGTATGTATTGGGTATATCCATTCTTTTGTTCTTGAGTGTGTAAAATTTAACATCATGTCTTTTTTTGTCCTACCTACCTTCAACGTACATGTATCCTTCCTCTAAGCTTCCTATGTAGGGCTGTGTACCTAAATACCCATACCTGTACCGTACCTAGGAAATTGTTTAGGTACAGGTCTGGACCTAAACATCTGTGTACTTGTACCTGTACCTAAACAAACTAAATCACTATTAAACACTACTTTCTAAGACTGCTGGACAAGTAAATCCCGAGTGAACAATGACAATGGTGATAATCTAGCAGTTGAAACTTAAGAAAACTTGCAAAGAAATTGTTATGAGATTCAAATATGTAATTCCCCATACAAAGATGACAAGAAAAGACAGTTAGCTACATGTTTAACATACATATACTTGGTTAAACTTTTTTTGGTACAGGTGCAGGTCCGGACCTGTACCCAAACCCCTGTACCTGAAATTTGTTTAGGTACACAGCCCTATTCCTAGGAGTTCTTTGACATATAAGGTCTTTTATCTTATTCCTTGTTACAACAGGTCTGATCCAGATGATGTCATCAGCTGTAGCTAAGAGAGACCTCGCCTACTTCACCTTCGGAGATGCACAATTGGCAGAGGACCTGTACAAGATGCATGAATTTGCAGAAGCAAACAGTCTTTCTGTTGGTAAATAATTTATCTTTGCATCCTTGATATTCCTTTCCTTTAACATTGATGCAAAAAGTGTTACCACAGTCTCAATGTATCACAGACAATCTTCAAAGTTAAAAACACAAAAACAACAAGAAGTAGAGGATCTCATACCACTGAGATATTTTCACTTTTTGTATATGACTAGTCCTTGACAAATTGTAACACAACCATGTCCATTTCACACATTACATGCTCCACTCTCAGGCACATTGGTTTCTTACTGAATGTACTTTTGAATATGTGCCAATTGTTATTTCCTGCCAGCCTGGCAAAATGTGATGCTTAACCTTTGCATCCTGCTAGTCTCCGATTACAACTCAGCCACCAAGATTTATAAAAGAAGACAAACAAAGTGAAAACAATGCTTCTATTTTAAAGTCAAAGTTATAGTAACTTTTATGCAGGCAAAAACTGTAGCAAACCAACATAGTATCTGTTGTGTTTCCAGGTGACCTGTGGAATGTGATCCAGTCCTACCACAGAACATGTGCCAAGACTTCCAGGAAACCTGCAGTGGAACTCTTCAGCTACATCTACCAGATGTACTCTGACTTCCAGGACTCTACTGATGAGGAGGGAGCCGGGCAGGACTGGGAGGAGGGGGCAGAGGGCAAAGGGCATGGGTCACAGATCAAGGGTTGGGAGTCAGATGAGGAAGGGGCAGATGGTACAACAGAGAGGAAGGAGTCTCTAGATTATAAAGCCATGACACCATAGAGATAACAAGTGATCCTGATGTCGTATGGTCACAGATGGAGATCTTTTGCGGGTTCCACACTGGAATTATTAAATAAGGGTCCATGAGGTGTATATTTTCACTGTAGATCCAGGGACCTCATTATAAGAAATGATGATTTATTTAATTAAGCTCAGATACCAATATTTACATCTTATTTAATCCTACATTGGAATCAAAAGCACTGTGACATGCATATCTTGTAACGAACATGGTAATACTATATGCCAAGTCTTTTTGCCACACTTTTGTCTTCTCACTGACCATGAATATGGTAAACTTGTATTGATTGTTATCTACTTCCAAAGGAAGGATATTGCAATGTTACATTGTACATGTACCATGAAGTGTCATAAATATTCTTTTTCTTCCTAGTGGAGAATGCCAGCAAAAGAATGTGAATTTACTTACTGTAGAACTGTATAGGCGAACATTAGGATCGTCTATGTATTTACTTTATTTCAATGTTTTTCATAGTATAATACTCTGCTGTACTTTGAGAACATTTGTACCAATCTTGCTTTTTGGTATCATCAATTCTAGGAAAGTCAGGCTTGTGTAGAGGCCATTTTTTTAAAGCTTGGAAAACATTTTGACATTGTGTATTTAAATTACTATTTGTTTTTGGTCAATCATGTTTCAAACTCTGCATCAAATAAATTCTACAAAGTCAGATACACTGAACATTGGTAAAAGCTTAATACAAGTATGTGTTCGGAATTTGTTCTGGAAGTCACACTTTGTTCCGTTTCATGCTCCTGCAAAACATTAACATACATGTAATGCTAGTAGACATTTACAAGTATTGGACAGTTAACTTCAAATAAACAATTGAAATCATTATCTAATGTTGTTGGCAATTTATTTCCATGAACTGTGTATTGAAAAACTTCATACGATGTGGACAACTCCAAGTTTGAGAAGTTCAAATTCGAGTTGATTAGCAGGGAAGTTTACTTTTATTCCGCTAGGAGTCGCTTATGAGCGGTTGGCAGCAGCAGGCATAACAACCAAACGTGTCAGTAATTTTTATTTTCAATAACTGGCAGATGTAGCTCATTTTACATTTGAAACACCTTTATACTAGTAATTTTAAAAGTCAATTTATGGCTAAATTAATGTACTGCTACGACATTTTCCACCAACTGTGCGGTGGCTCAGAGTGCTGTTGCGTTACGATGCGGTTCCGTGCGTCGTCTGCTTCATTAATTAATGCCTAATGGCTTGCCAGTAACCGGCCGGTTTTAACGTTTCCTGCCGTAAATTTGCAAGGAACACAGCTTTCCGGTAAGGCTGATTTTGTCAGCAATCTATATAAACGAAGTTTTCATAACAATAAGTAACTTAATCTCATTTTGCATGATGAAATATTGTATTGGCCGTATGCAGGTAAAAGTAGGTCATGGCTTATGTTCGACCTATAAGTTATAACGTTAACGTTACCTGTAAAAATGGTGCCGATCTTTCGCCCTTAGATCAAAGGTCACTCCATATATCGTTAACATTTGGGAAATGACTCCAAGGGCAAATGTGATGCATTTCTTAAATGTCAAAACTGGGAACAATATATCTCTCTTCAGGAAGAAGTGGTTTAGGCTCCCTATATTATCAGCTTACTACTAGTTAATCTGATGAACTACAGAGCCAAGGACGAGTTTTTGACAGAATCTTTCAAGGAAGATATTATTGGGTAGCTTACAAGTAAACATCTAATAGTGAAAATGACATTGCAGCTGGGACATGGCCATGGAATGAAAGGCAATGCTGGGATTCAAACCATGGACATTATTGTGCAGAATCAGGGTATCTAACCTACTAGACCAAAACTCAAATCACTCTGGTAGGACCACTACCCAGCTTCTCATCCATGGTCAAAAGGAAGAAGCTACAGTGGTTCGGACATGTATCTAGGTGGCCAGGAACCTTGGCACACACAATCCTACAAGGAAAAGCAGAGGGAGTGCGGCCGAGGGGTCGCTCTCGCCGAGCATGGAGTAACAATGTTAAGGACTGGACAAAAAGGACGTCAGCCCAGCTGATTAGACTGGCCAAAGACCGCCAGATTTGGAAAGACCTTGTGAACAGTCTGACTGCCCCTAGGGCCACCGGCTACGGGACTGGCTGAGTGAGAGTGAGACCAAAACGAATTGATAATGACAGTAGAATTTCTCCTTCATTCACAGGTATCTGCTGCTGCGCAACAAATACAGTAAGCATGGCCCTAACTACAGGCTGGGGTCGTACAGTCCTCAACACCCTCATGGTAGCGACCGTCATCCCGTACGGGATCGCCATATTCCTGTACGCTAAGTTCGGCTGGCCCACCAACTACCAAGGCGGAAAGCTAGCTGGGCTACATCCGCAGAAAGTCTTCAAGCTGAACTATGCAGCCATGCAGTGGTTTGTAGTGGGGACTATACAGCACCTGCCTCTGTACTTCTCTGTAACCAGGGCATACAGAACAGCCAGACCAGAAAGCCTTGTTAAGGTACGATATTACACTCAAAACTGATCAAGAAGCCTGATCTTCAAACAGATTTTCTAGTGGCAGAATTGTCATAGAGGCAATGCATGAGCCATCCTGGGAAGATTTACATGGAGATCTACTCTGAGTAGTCAGAGACCACTCAAGGGACCATTAAAATTAAAATCTATATTCTGTGTGGACTAGGGCTGGGTATCGGTACAGCGTACCGGTACAAAACCGTTTTTTCTTACTGAACCGGTCCAGAAAAACCGGACCTGAATAAATTAGGTGGACCGGATGTTGGACCGATTAGAAAATTAACAGATTATTTTATCAGGCATTCACACGTTTGCCGCTTGCAGGTGGAAGAAAATGACAAGAGTGAAGTAGAGTAGAGTTTATAGCTATTTCTACCAAGTTTTACAGTCAATCGTACAGGTGCAGTTAGCATTGTAGGATTTTAAAACGCCAGTATGAGTCTAATACTCCACCAAACAGATTTCTTTTTAGTGAAATGGACCATTGATATGAGTCATACTGAATCAGGTCCAGGTTCAGGTCCGGACCTGGACCTGATCCTCTGGACCTGAACCGGACCTGAATTTTCTGTACCGGTACCCACCCCTAGTGTGGACTGTTTGGGCCACTATATAGGCCAGAGGTAGTCCTAATGTAGAGGTTGTCACTTACACGGGTTTAAGTGTTCCTTTTGCAAAGGGTCCCACTGGTCCAAGATGGGCACCTCAAGGTATTTTTTGTAATAAGCCAACTGTATGCACCCTTATACTTCCTATACTTTTATATATTGGCCCCTGGTCAGTTTATAGTGCTTGAGGTTGTCAAGCAGACAATTGTATGGGCTTCCTTATGTTGCAATGTATAAATCAATGAAGATTTTGTACTGGACCGGGTTAAGATACTTGATAATCGCCCAGAATATGTCAGTGACCAATTGTTCTAATCAGTGCATTTGACTGTACTGTTTTCCTTTTGTTAAACCCAGAACATTCCATTTGGCCGGCACGGCTGTCTCCTAGACGTGTACGTGCCCCACCTTGTTCCAGGACGGACCCCTCCTCCCAAGATGCCCGTGTACATCTTCGTGTTCGGTGGCGCCTGGACCTCGGGTAGCAGAACACTTTACTGCATGCTAGCCAATCAGCTGGCAGACAAGTTACAGTCTGTGGTGGTGGTTCCAGATTACCCATTGTGGCCTGAAGTGAGTAAGCTAAACATCTTGACATTTCTCAACATTTTATCAAGTTTACAGTAACGTTAACTGCAATTTTCCTATGTGAATGTACCTTAGTTTATTGTACATGTATACTCTTACAAGCTAAATGCAGATCATGGTGATACATGTATTGCAGAAATAGAAATACAGTAGAATATTACAGTGGTATTTTACTACAGCTACAATGACAGGTCCAACCTCTTGCTTCTTAACACAGCAGACAGATGGAGCTTATACATACATTGTATTTCAGTACATGGTACCTTATTGTATATAAATAACACCATCATGGGAACAGTGCAGTTGTTCCTGTCCATGGTGCTGAACACCATCACATGAACAGTGCAGTAGTCCCTGTCCATGGTGTTGAACACCATCACAAGAACAGTGCAGTAGTCCCTGTCCATGGTTCTGAACACCATCACATGAACACTGCAGTAGTCCCTGTCCATGGTTCTGAACACCATCACATGAACAGTGCAGTAGTCCCTGTCCATAGTTCTGAATATCATCACATGAACAGTGCAGTACTGCAGTAGTCCCTGTCCATGGTTACTAAGGAATATGCATTTATCTGACTATGCAGAAAACTTATTCTGAATAATTGAATATTGTATGGTTTGGAAATCAGTTTTCACTTTTTTCTAGATTTTTAGTTCAAAGGAAGTTAGCAACATATTTCTTAGATTCAACCATAAGAGTGTAGAATGTTGTCATATTTCCCAGTTTGATCTTTAAATTTTGGGGGATCATTTCTAGGAACAACACGTCCATGCCATGCAGACAGCCATCATTGACAGTGTAGCCTGGACCTACAGCAACATTGAGAAGTACTCCGGAGACAAAGTTAGTGATGCCAACTTGTTTCCTACCATCCCTTTAGGCCACCAATCTTGACAATATCAATCTGGTAATTGTGTGCTCCAGGGCTTTAGCCAGCTCGAAATTTTTTTCCGTCAGCCAATTACAATCGTCGCAAAAACCGCGAAAATTAATTAGAAGGACTGAACTGAGACCTTGAAAAACGGGTTTTAATGAGATTATCGTATGCGAAAGGGCGCCGACACACATTGTCAACTATCATAACAATAGCAAAACAAACAGTGTGTGGCTTTTACAGCTGTGGACGGCGTCCCCAAGCCGCCTGTAGCTTCCACCAAGGATTTTTGTCCGTCAAGATTGACGGATTGGTTTTAAAATTTTTCCGTCAGACGCAGCAAATTTTCGTCAATTGACGGAAAAACGGACGCTGGCTAGACCCCTGGTGTGTTCACAAAAATATGAATCACCCAAAAAGAATGTCACCTATTTGAAAGGACATTTGATAGCAACTGTCTTGTATGGAGTTTTTAACAGAAATGATGCACGCTTGTTTTTCAGATGAACATTCACCTGATGGGACACTCAGCAGGAGCACACCTGAGTGTGCTGGCACCAATGGCACTGGCACGAGGTAAACTTCAACTTCAGAACTTCAGGTTTTAAGACAATAATGCAGTCCATCTGACACAGGTTGTTTGATGAAGTCGGTCTGACACCATCCATCCATCAGATGCAGTCCATCATCAGGAGAATACTGCCATTTCATTTTTAGATTAATCCATGACAGGGTTGGACAAGATTTCTGAAATTCACTTGTCCTATCGGGCAAGTACAGATAAAAATTACTTACCCGAATCAACTTTTCATTTGCCCGAAATCTAAAATGACATTTTCCTATGTATTTCACTTCCAGCAATGTCATTCTTTGATTATTGCTCTAGATTTAGTGTTGACCAAAACTTGATGCCATGACAGTGAAGAATAACTAGTGTATCAAAATGTCAACCTTACTTGTCCGATCGGGCAAGTAGGGATAGACATGCACTTGCCCGATCAACACTTGCCCAGGACAATCGGGCTAGTGGACTTGTCCAACCCTGCCATGAGGCTTGTGTTGCATCATTGTTTATGGTACGGTCATATTTGCCATAGGTCATTTGATGACCCAGAATGTCAGATACTATAGAATTTTTAATGTTAGCAATGTATCTCTCCTGCTAGGTGACTATTCTCCGTTGGATGAAGACACAACACCCAGTACCCTCCTCCCTGCGATCAGAAAGGTCCTGGGCTTCTCGGGTGTGTATGACATCACAGATCACTACAAGCACGAGGAGATGAGGGGTGTGGCAGACGTGTCACCCATGCACAGAGTCATGGGGGGACCTGAAAACTTCCATCTGTGGTCACCAAGTGCTCTGGTGCAGGTCCTAGCAGAAAAAGACTTGATCTCCAGGTAACATCTTCATTTGTCATCACTCAAACATTAACCTGTATATTCAAAGAAACATTGCATAGTTGCTGAAATATTAGACTGAAAGATAGGTAGACACTAAATGCACACAAACACATATTGTAACAATCATTACAGCATGTTGTACTGCCATTATATTGGCAATGTCGATTTGTTGAATGAATAAATTCCTAATCCTTTCTCTGAATACAAATATTGATACAGTGACATAGATGAATATGTGCATGACTGCACTGTCTTATCTGTAATTTTGCAAATTTTCAGCCTTGCCAGAGAACTGGCAATCAGCTTACTGCAAATTCATACTTCATGTTTCCCATCCAGACTCCCCCCGATGTACCTGTTCCATGGTACTGCAGACCACATCGTCCCTTACCAGTCCACCGTCAAGCTGGGCGATCGCCTGGCTGAAGTCAACGGAAAGGCTGTCGTGAAAATCCTAGCCGACGTCGGACATTCTGAGCCTGTGACGGACGTCATGCTGCCGGACCGCCCCACCTATGACCTCATCATGGGGTGTATCATGGAGACAGCTAAGGACCAAAGGAACCAAGGGGACCAAGACTCTGCTATCCTTCCTACCTTTGTCTCAGGGCAATAAGTAACTCTTCATTATTACCTCTTTATTACTGTCATGATTGATTATGTCATTAGGAAAGGGTTATGAGGCATTGTAGTGTGTTTGTGTATAGAGATTAAGACTTTTGTGCAATTTTTGTGTGTGCTCCTAACTTTGTTATCTTTTCAATAATGTCTCTAAATGCTGTTCTTCTTCAATTATTCTCTATTCAATGTCAATTCTATACCCACCAGTGCATTCTTTCATTTACAAATACTTTTGATAATAATTCAATATCACAGACTGAATACTATCATATCTAACAGTTCCAGTTTGATTGTTACGGTAATATTGTGAATTCTAAGTGTCTCCAATTTTATTCTATGGCCATTTTTGAGGCAATACTGTTTTAAGGGTGTTTTAAGTTGTTGCATTTACTCCATACTGTTTTTACTTGTGTTGACTTGATACTACCAATAATCAGAATATAGAATGGGTTAATAGGTTGTTAACATCTACATGATTGTTTATAAGAGTGCTTGAAGCTACTAAGGTCTTAGTGCTTGACCAAAATTATGTTTTGTTTGTTTCTGCATACTCGGCATACCACCCAGGGTTGAACAAGTTTTCTAAAATTGACTTGTCCTATCGGGCAAGTACTTAAAAAATTTACTTGCCTGAACCAACTTTTCACTTGCCCGAAATCTAAATGACATTTTTCTATGTATATTCATGGAATTTTTATTATTGGCTCTATTTTCTGTGTTAATCAATGCTTGATGCCATGACTTTGAAAAGTAGCAAGTACATCAAAATCTCACTCAATGGAGAAAAGCTAACTTGTCCGATCGGGCAAGTCGGGAAGGACATGCACTTGCCCGATTGGCATTTTCACTTGCCCGGGACTATAGGGCTAGTGGACTTGTTTATCCCTGCCACCACACCAGATTTGTACTGAAGACTACAAGCTGTATAGCTGGACAGATTAATGTGTATAACAATATTACTATCTTTAGGCCACACCGATTTAGTTTCTTGGTTCACGGATTCGCTCGCTCCTATTTTTTGGGGAAAAAAATAAAAATAAAAATTACCACTCAGCAGATTTTCACCATTAATGAAACCATTCACCAACTTTCTGGTGTAGCAAATTGGCCTTTATATTATAAGCTCCTTAAAGTGTGGGTACCGCTGCTGTTACTGTACAAAAATAGTGTTTTTGTACTTTTTTCAAGCTGAAAACTTTTTTCTTTATGTTTTGGATTAGCCATTACCTTTATCCCAACCATTTCACGATTTTTATTTTTATTTCGCCCTCTCGCTCCATATTTTTTATGAAAAAATCCGTGAACCAAGAAATTAAATTGGTGTGGCCTTATTGACCAAGAAAATACCTAATCTACGCTGGACCACAACATGCTACTAGTTCTACAGATAAGAGATGCAATAAGGTGACACGAGTTAAGAACATTAGTACAAGGAAACTGTAGCTAGAAAGTTTATTGCAAAGTATATTGGGTAAAATAAGTGTAAGTACATTATATGGCCCAAGATTCCAATGGACTATTATTTCTCAATGTATGTCATCACCACTACATGTGCAATCAACTTAAAACCATTATAAGAATATAACCATATATCAAGATGATATTGTACAGAGATTATACAATGTTTGTCAATGTTGATACCGCACCATAAACCAACAAGAACAAAGTAAATCACCATGAAAATAGTAAATGATCTATGAGGAAAAGAAAATGACCATATCTTAGACAATTGTCTTCTCAAACTATTAAAATATTTCTTCATCACAAAATGAACTTGACATTGACTTATTCTATTATCTTTGTTTCTTAATTTTGCCATTCCAATTCAAGTAGCAACTGCATTTCTATGGATAACTTGAGGCAGACTTCTACCCATATCCATAATTAAGCAAACAGAGTCTCTCCATATACACATAAAAAGTACATTAGCAAGTAAAGCCTACTGTACATGTACTACATAATATCCATTCTGATTCATCTTCATATCTTCATCAGGGTCATGAAAGCCAACAGGTAAAAGCTAGGAGATATAATAATACATAATTTACATTTCTACCAACCTCCCTTTAGAATCCACTATTTCATATGAAAATTACAACACGGCAAAATAATTGAAAATGTGGAAGATCTGTGTGCATTGCAAAATTAATGCTTCCTTAAAGCTACATTGTATGTACTGTCCACCTGTTGGGAAAGGTCGCAGTCAAGTTTCTGGGACCACTGGTAATTTAACATCAGATTGAAAAATATATTAAATCTGACCAAACTTAACATGACTTATTCATTCTCTGCAAACAGACAACTGATTGTACATGCACAACACACGGTTTGAGACTTACCCTCTGTTCACGTCACATTCACTTAGGGACTAATGGTCCATGATTAACAACAATGTTACAATGGCCAAGGTACATGTAGGTTGTACAAACAAAAGAACTGAAACAGACTGGTTTCCTATTGTATTGTGTCATTCCAATTTCACATGAAAAAGCTTCCAGGAAAGGCACATAGATTCTCAACACCTAAAAAAAGGTGTTTAACCATCGATGCACTTCTGCACATGCTCTTCAAACTTGACCTGGTCGAAAAACTCCCTCTCACAGCGAGGGCACACCCTCCTGTCCTCCCCACAAAGATTCTCAACACCAAAAAAAAAGGTGTTTAACCATCGATGCACTTCTGCACATGCTCTTCAAACTTAACCTGGTCGAAAAACTCCCTCTCACAGCGAGGGCACACCCTCCTGTCCTCCCCGCCAGAACCGCTCTCTGCAGAATCCTGCCTCCCTCCGTCTGCACTGTCCACTGCTACCATCTGTGGGAGGTGGGCCTGGTTCAGCCATGGACCAGCCTGGTTAGTGTAAGGGTTGGGGGTCGTGGGGCTGCCACGAGCCATCAGGCCAGGCTGAAGTCCCATCTGCTGTGAGACAACCATAAAACTTGTTATCACCAAGCACAGTAGGGGCATCTTCTCTGGATAGTTTTAAAGAACGCTTACAGATAGATGTGCAAAAGTTAGGTGTGACGGATCGTTCAGTGTAATATAACCAGCTGCTGCTGCACCGCGTGCCTGCGAAGCTGGTGTGTTACGCCGAAGGGCGGTTATACCGGCTATATAGATACAGATACAGATACAGAATATGATAATATGAAATTAGTTGTGAAGAATCCAACATTTGTATATGCTGCCTTAAGCTATATCACTTGCAAATATCATCCAACAAAGTGAGTGTACCATTACAGAGTCAGTAAGCTTTCTGAGTTCTTTACTCCAAGGGCGCCTCATACTGTTTGTATGAGAGTTAAGAAAGGCACACCCTGAGTTAAGACAAAATGCCAATCGAAAAGGATTGAAACTCCCTCTGGTAGTGTAAAAATTGGGATTAAAAACACCTGTGGGTGGGCTGAGAATCAAACCCTTGACCTTGTGGTCATGGCAAGAGAAAACCATCAAACCACTTCACTGCACAAAGTAAAGCTTTGTAGTTAAGAGTCACTGTGGATACTCACAGGATTGGGGATGGCAACGTTGACCTGTCTGTTACATCCCATCCCAGGGATCCCATACAAGGCTGCAGCTGCAGGGCTCATCTGGAAAGCCTGAAACAGATTACAGTTGAGCATTTCTGTTGTCTCTCTTCAATACAAGAACTTTAAGGCATACATTTTACATCTGATATAAGAGGAAGAATCTGCACTTAAAAAAAGCTTGGAGGCGTTCTAACTTTGATATTAAAAAATATAGACGAGAGAATGCTTTAGTTAATACTTTTCTCAACTCAAATTGCTTCTTGACCTGATTTTATTCAAATAATTTTCCTTATGTCAGAACACAAAGAATCTGCAATATCAGAAGAAAAGCTGCTTGAAGGTGAGGACAGTTAGAAGTTTTTTGTCACCTCAATCTGCTGCTTGTATTGAGTCTTCTCATATCTCTCCCGTGACAGCATGCTGTTTAGGCTTTCACACTGAGGATGGGGAAAAGAAAGACATCAACATGATAGTCATTAGTGCGAGTACACTTCTTCTGGTAAATACAGATTAATTTCTCACCTCGGTTTTAGATAATTGCCAACATACTTCATCAGACATTGCATACCTCAGTACTGAGTTTGTTGATGAACTCCTGCATCTGCTTGAGTTTTGCTTCGTAGTCAGTTTTCTGGTTGTTTCTCTCCTGCTGCTCTGCCTCAAAGTCCTCCTTATAGAAGGCAGACTGGGCACTGATGGCTGCGTTCTCATCTACAGCACGCTGAAGCTCACTCTTCAGCTCATCCACCTTCCTCTGAAGGGCCTGTATGTCTCCTTGTGAACTGCCAAACTGACCCTGGTTTTAAAAAAAGAAGTTAGACTTACAAGATGCTTTTAGTGTCAAAAGTGTATAAAATAACAAGGCATTACTTCACTTATCATATTCAGCCTTTTTCCCCACCTTTCTTGAAATCATTGATTTTATTGAATTCTGTAATACATTATGTATACAATGCACGTGAACCATTTAGAAGTCCAAAATCATTCATATACATGTAGTATAGAATTGTAGTCCTTAAATCTCAACCTGATTCCTCAATAGCCCTTTATAACAATTACAATGCAACTGAACTTTCCACAACATTTGTGTTCTTAACCCTAGCTTCTCCCTACTGCTTAACTCCATGACCAACACAATTGTGGTGTCAAGAGGCTACCTTTGCAAAGGAGAAAGTCAAACTACAATTTTTTAGGTGCTATGTGTAGCGAGACTGAAAGCTGCCAAGGAGGACGTGGATCAACTCACCTGTGTTGAGCTCCCTGCTGATCGTCTCAATTTTTGAGAAAGTTGGAAGATCTGTGCCTCATACTCCTGCTTCTGAAGTTGTAGGGTTCTTTCTAGTTCCTTGACTTGCTGGTGAATATCCCTACTTCCCTGCATGGCAACAGCACAACCAAAAATGATTTCAAAGTATTATGATTTTAACAAAGATGGCTAATGAAAGATCCCAACCATTTGTGAAATACTTTGTGAAGTTCTTTGTTTTATAAACCGTCATGAATTTCTTTCTAATTCTGTCTAATGTGTATTTTCATGCCTTGCTGTGAGACTACATGTGGACCTTGGCCAAGCCTGCAGTATCAACTTTGGAACAGAGCCAAACCAGCCTTTCTATCATGCAAGTCTCATATGTTACACCATTTTTCACCTCACATCCTGCCACTACGCTATATTTAAATACACGTATCTGTGTACACACACAAGGACAATTAAATATATACAGACCAAAAACAATACCTCAGTTTTCATGGAGTTATTCAAATTTTGCCAACAAAATGCTGATGTGAGCATGCTAGCAGCAATAAGATCAAGAGCCATACCCCTTGTAACCTCCCATCCACATGGTCAGCCTTCTCCTGCTGTAAGGAATGTTTCTCCTGCTTCAGCTCATCGCTCATGCTCAGAACATTGTTCTGTAGTCTCTCATTCTCCAACCTGAATAACTCCAGCCAGGTGGACTTGATCTGGTCTGACTTCTGAAGGGCATTAACCTGAAACAAAACAGCGACAAGGAAGTGAAATACAAGCTGGAAAAGTAACACTTGAAACCAAACCAATGTGTTCACTTAAGAAGCAATGCCATTTAGACACTTTTCTTACACTGTTACTGTTAGAATTCTGGTAGAGTTAAAGTGAAAGTTCAATCTAGTTTGTATAGAACATGCAACAAGTATTACCTACAGCATTGTCTCCAGTTTTCGTGTTCTACTAATTGTTTGTGAGCCAATGTTGGCAAGTTGTTATATCTATCATTTTGATAAAACAACAATACAATTTCATCAATTCCATGACAACAAGTTTAGATTTTTTCAACAGATGACATCAAATTTCGTTCTGTCCCAATAAGCAAATTTCTGTCTAGGGACGGAGGGACGAGTCCTGACTCTTGGAGTGAGCCCTGATTAGTAATAATATTATAAGACCACAATCTCTTTCTGTAACCTTTTATTACACATGCTGTGGAGTTCAATCATAAATGTATACAAAATGTGAAGACTCCCTGTTTGTACCTTTTCTAACAGTTGTTCAGCTTGCACCTTCCCATCACTGCTGCTGGCATCCCTGATGGCCTCCTTCATCATCTTTATCTCCTCATCTTTCTGTGCTAACTGTTCTCTCACTGACTTTAGTAAGTCATCACTGTTTTGGGCAGACTGAAAAAATGATGCTGGTGTTACATGTTATATGTTGCATGGTGTTGGTTCATGAAAGTTCATTCCAAATGTAACTGCCAGTTGGATTTGCTCAAACTACAACATGCAAGAATACATTAATATTTGATATGGTGTTGCATATATCTTGTGTGGGAATATCATTGTAGTTGACAAATCTTTTGCTTTCCAGATGTTATACCGGGTAATGAACTTTTTCATCTTTTATTCATCCAAGGACCTTATGGCAAAGTGCATAACTACAAGAAATGAAATGTAAAGTCTGAAGATGTTTCATGAACACCTAAATGGGATAGTTTTGAAAGGTTACATTACTATTACATTACAAAAGTAACCCATTACCTTTCTAAACAAATACACGTTCCTAATTAATTACAAGTACCTATCATCCCATGATTGTCATCCATAACCAATTATGTGTGATTGAATCTGTGGTTTAACTAAACAGCAATTCTGTAATACACACAAAACAATTATAGCTTCCTTTGGCCAAAACTGACAAAATAATCTAATAAAACTTGACAATGTTTCCTTGAAAAGTCAATGAACTTTCAGCTGAACGTTGGCCACAGTAAAACACAATAGAAAGGGTGAGATCATACTATTTAAAGATATGCCTTGACAGGGGATGAAAGGGAACATGCACCCCCAGGGCCAATGGCGTGGTAATGAAGTACACTGGAAGTAATGGTGACAACTAACAACATTCCTGTCTTCCATTACAGAAAGTTTAAACATTGCAGAAGTGCTAGTGTTTATTCCTGTGTTGATGCTATATCATCAGTATATGTTAAAAATTATGAAACAACATTTTCGTGTTCAATCATTACATGTAATAGCTCTACAAAATTAGCTGAAAATTATACAACATGAAACAAAAGTTTGCAAACATAATCAAAGTTTGGAAAAGATTACAATTTTCCCAACTCACCATGAAGTTTCTCATATCCTGTCCTCTGTCCTTCAAGACTTGGTCCAAGTGTCTTTTCAAGTGAGAGTTTTCCCTGACCAGATCATCAAACACTTCTTTAGACACGCCTGGTCCTGGTGTAATAAGACTCTCCAGCTTCTTCCCAGACATCTTACCGAATCTGATGAGGGGACAGAAAGAGTTGCAAGTAACCATACATTAAAATTAGTTTTGAAGCTTTAGCAGTTGTTTTGAAGCTCACTGATATCAGGATGAAATATTTATAAGATGTTTCAACCAGAGGTGGGATTTTTTATTACCTGGAACTTCAAACTTGATACACCACCATTTACGTAATCAACCAATCAATCCAGCAATTGTTTCTAAAAAAAAGAGGATTCTGAAATTATGAAAGGTTGAGATATCTTCCTGATAAAGAAGCAGATTATATCTCCTAAATGGTTGTAAACAAGTATTTCTTGACTGTATGGAGAAGACCAACTATTAGGGCAAGCACCATACAAGCAAAATATCTAAGTGTACATGTTGTTATAATATTCATGTCTAACCTGTCCTGTGCCCTCTTCAGTAACAACTCATACTGGTTAGCTCTGGTTTTGTATCTCTTGGTCTCCTGTTGTTGTTCATGTAACAGAAGGACAAACTGTTCCAACTGAGACTTGTCCAACTGAGACTTCTCCTTTTGCTGTTCCTTCAGCTGATTATTCTCATTCTGAAGGTGCTTGGCAAATATTATCAACTCCTGTAATAGACAAGGCAAATGCAAACAATTAATGGTTTGATGCTGTAACAACAGAGTTACAAACTGAAAAATAAAACATAGAGTATAATATAATCAAACATCAATAGCTTAATCACACCATTATAATAGTAAATAAGTAGATTATAAGTAGAAAACCAATTTTTCTATACAATATTACCTTTTGTGAGAGTGTGTCATATTACCTCTTTTCTACATTGCTGCTTCTGGTACTTTTCTCAAATTATAGCATACAACTTATCATATATATTATATACATATATGACTTTTCCCTTTACTCTTCAAGTTTAAGTTTAAGTCTTTTACAATTCAAAGTTTTATAAATCCAAGTTTATTAAAATAATTTTTTTATGAAGGACATCTTACCTTGACTTTCTCTGGAGCGACGGTTGTTTGTGATTCTGCCATGTTGTCCCTATCCCTTTGGCTTTTAACTTGAGATAGATGAACAACTTTAACAAGAACTTGTGAGGTCTTTGCCTGTCTTGAAGTCAGATACAAATAGATTTGTCCTGACTTTTCTGTTGTCCACATAAGAGAAGGGACAAAAAATATGAAAAATTACTGATACAACATTATGGCTGGCTAATCTTAAATTTCTAGAAACTCAACGAGCACAAACTACTAATTAAAAGTAGTTTATAAACTGAAATAGATTTTGACAAATCAGCCACAACAATTATGATCTTAGGATGGGCTGAAAATATGATTGTCCTGACTAAGTTCAACTCTCAACTGTCAAAATTGTACTTTAAAACCACATTACATTAGACTCTATGATAAGTAATAATTATAAAACACTACTGCTAGCTGCTCTAGCACAATTCTATTGAAAGCTTCTTGTCCTGATTTTAGTTTTATATAAATTTTGAATAGCTTCCCACAGCCACGTTTACACAGCTGTATTGTGTCACGTTAATAATACAAATATTAACACATTTCACGACAACAAAGGAACTGATCAAAATTTCCATCGAATTTGCTTCCCAGTATAACACAATCATCCGAATTACGTATTACGAGTGCTACAGTAACTAGTACTTTGCCACAAAATTACAAATCATGTCAAGATCTGGAGTTGAGTAGAGTCAAGTTGAAAATAGTCAAGTTCTTATATCCAAATTATTAACACAATGATACGAAACCTTTACAAACTCACCTGAAACCAAGAATGTGGCGTTGTTGGAATAAAGTAGCGAGGAAATGACGATTGGTAAAAAAGATGGCTATTTTAAATGCAAGTGGTTTTTCAACTTTTTGTGAAAGACGGAACAAAACGCCACGCAATCTAAACCCCGAAGAAACGCCAAGTAGCGACCTCGTAAAAGCGAAATTTCGTCATCTAGAGGACCCCTAGTTCCTACAGAAACGGAAATAGGTACGTTCTATATTCAGAAATCTTCTATAGACTGTCCAATCTCGATGTATTTCGGGACTTTCCATGGCCAACCCTCCGAAATCGTGACGAACCGGGATTTCCGGGTGTGTAGGGGAATCCCCTGACGTCAACAACTCATGCGTACTCTTCGTTCTCGTTCCCAAAATTGACACTACCAAACTTGGGAACGAGAAAGAACACGGTATCTGTGACGTCAACACAAATGTTTTCTTTCCCCCTGCCCGCCATAGCTGCCAGTTGAACGGACGAGGAACATTCTGGACAAAATGACATAACTGACCAGGAGTAACGTGACAAGCGACCAATTAAGCGCCACCGCATGCCTTAAAATCCTGCTTAAATCGGGAGAAGCCTTGGAAGTGGTGTGGTTGTGTTGGAAAGAGAGATTCTTGCGAAGTTTGACAGTGCACTGCATAGCATGACACTTTGACGAAACTCAACTGTTGGCTGAGATTTGGAAAGTTAATGCGCTACTATATGCCCTGTATGCATCATCAGGTGGTGATTGTGAGTTGGCAGAAGTTTCTGGAACATTCAGGACGAACACAGCCTGACAGAGTTGTCTCAGAGACCAGCTGCTGGGTAGATTATTTATAGTGAACTTAGAGTACTCTATCTATGCAGAGCATCTTGTTTGCACTGCATGAGCAGACGGCATTGCAATTGTTGTTAGTGTTAAAAGTTCAGTTCAAAGTCGACTTGTGTTTTCAAGCAGCGTTTTTACAATCTAGGGGAGGTGTAGTACAAAACTTTCTATCTACGGATCTGTGGCAAGTTGTTTTGTAATACATTCACATCTTTAAATCCTTGTAAGAGCTTGTAACGGCCATGACCTCTCAGATGTTGCATCCTAAAATGCTTTACATTACGTTACATATGCGTAAGTAGTACTGCATGGTACGACCTAGTATTGCTGATGGCCGAAGTGTGTACAGGTTCCTATGTTTTCTATTCTCGTATGCCCTGTACACCTTCCTTGTGATTGCTGCCATAGTATGCATGCTGGCGTATGATGTTCTGCGTCGCTATGTCGGCAGAGAGAACCTGTTGAGAGTGCTAGCTTCTGGTCTGAACGAAGATTTAGGAGACCAACAAACAGTTCGTCACAGCGGCGGGGAGGTTACCATCATACCCAGGCAACGAACGCCGCTGAACAGGGACAGATCTGAAGAAGACTCTACCACATCATCCAGCGCTGATGCTAGAACTAGCTGTTCGAACGACGATTTAGCAAACGACGAGCAGAGAGTGACCAGAAGAAAAGGAGGTGGAAGGACGTCAGAGGAAGAAAGTTGTAACACAGACAGGGCAAGGTACAGCAAGGACATCAGATACCTTGAGATTGAAGTTGATACAGCAGATTATCACAGGTCTGTAGGTAAAGGTAGTTCAGAAGGTGATCCTACAGAAGACTACTGTATTGGAGACATTGAAGTCACGGAGAACATGGCAGTAGCCACAAATGGCACCATGTTCTGCTGGGGTGCAGCCCGGAATGGGGAGCTCGGACTGGGAGGTATCGAGGAAGATGTCATCCTAGCACCGAAGGAGCAACCATTTGGGGCAACAAAGGCAATGAGGTAATAATTGTCAAATTAAGCTACTAGTAGAACTTTCAAGCTTGCCATCTATGCGAAAAGAAGATAGACCAAAACTGAAACTTCAAAATTAGAATCCACTTTCACTTTTGATTACCTATAGACTGTTGACCTAACGTTATACAAAGACTTTGTTTCTACTACTTTTTATTAGATTGATTATTGGAAACTTTAATGTGACTTGATTGTCTTGCAGGTGATGTGATTGTGTCGTAACTTAGGAATCGGTCTCTATATTATAACTTAATGGCCATACTGGAAAGATATTGGAATAAGCTATTTCATGATCAGTGCATACACATGACTCAGTGTTTCGTACGTAGGTAACAGCTATTTGCTCTTTAGTACGTGTAGACATGCAATTCAGACATGGCACTTAAGGTTGTTGGAACCCTCTCCAGGGAAGTGAGCTGTGGACGGCAGCACACGGTGTTTGTACTGGCAGAAGGAACTGTCTACACTTGTGGCTCCAACGACTACGGACAACTGGGCCAGGACAAGGGGCACAAGAGGCCAAGTAAGAACCGCTGACCAGGGGGGAACGTTTAGCAGTTTACTTAGAGGTCAAGTGCACCACAAGACAGTATTTTTAGCAGATACTGAGGTTGACATTTAAGTCTAGATATTCTAGTCCAGAGCATTCTATTTTGTCAGCTGTGTTTGTCATGGCTTCTTGACATAGATACAGGATTACAAATGTATCTCCAGCTCTCAAATATATCTGTACCCTCATTGTTAGGGGGGTATATCTATCTAGAACATGGCCACTACCCCTCAGCCAATCAGAGCCCTTCAATTACTGTATTTATATCCCCATGGTGCAGAAAAATATGGTACTATGAAAAAGTGTGGTACTATCAACTCATTTGCATTAACCGAACCACACGTTTTTGATAATAAGTACCACGCTTTTTTCAAAGTACAATACTTTTTCTGTTCCACTTGTCGGCTTATACACTGTGCTAATTGCCTACGGGATTAGAGAATTTAAAGGGATCAATACAAAGTATTATATATTTCTCTGTTATGATGTCAAGCCATATTGTTCTTGAACATGTGATTGTCAGTAATACCAGCATTTGAGCCCAACTTCTGTGCACACATATGCAGCTGTAATCACAGCCCTGGATACGCAGAGCATACAGCAGGTGTCCTGCGGAGACTATCACAACCTGGTGGTCAACGACAAATACCAAGTCTTCTCCTGGGGGTATGATGACTGTGGACAGCTCGGACACACGCTTGAGGCAGGGGGCAATAACTCAAGAAGGCCCAGGTGGGTGTGCTAGCTATGGACTGTCTGGTTCCACTCACATGTCATTGGTGTAGTGAAACAAGGTCTATCTACCTTTCAAAAACCATGAACACATTACACAGCATGTCCATATCACAAGGGATCAAAATTTGAAGGTTAACTGCCATACCATAGCTGCTTGGAGACCCACTGTTGAAATTGACCTTCATTTTCCCATCCAACGCTACCCACTAACCAAATATCAGAAGGATCCATCCACAGCATTCACAGACACACACGTATGCACACTCACATGCACGTACGGCTACGCGCACACATATCCTTTTTCGTAAATACAATTTAAAGTCTGCTTTGAATATAATTCTGTACATTGGCTTAGAGTCCTTCCTCTGAGATGCTAGCTATGGCCTGAAATTGCTAGCTGTAGACTGAGGCCGAGTGTTGTAACATATTCTATGTTGTTGTAAGCTGCTTTGTTTCTGATCACTATCTCTCCCTCTCTATGTATAGCCCTTTTTTTCAGCATTAACTCTTGATTAGAAGATTTGCAAAAAAATGCCTTGCTAACTAGCAGTGCATCTTTGTGCCTGAACTTTACACTGCCAATATTTTATGGTCTTATAAGTCCAAAATGACAAATAAGATCTTCCATATGGTTTCACCTGTGGTTGTGTTTAGGGGAGAAACTGATGATGACCCTGACCTAGAGGTCATTCATAATTCTGAACCCAGGTGAGGAGCATGATGGGAATGGCATCCATCTAGTTCATGGCTTAGTTCATTATTGATAATCTTAGAAATGTGCTTATTGGTCTGCTTTTGGGGTTGTACTAATTTTTTTTACAAGATCATCTTCTTAGGCCAACTAGACTTGAGCTGAGGAGAAAAAATGTGCTTACAAAGACTACAAAGAGCATGTGATTTTGTGGTTTGTAGTAACCGCTTTTTTTAAAAGACGATTTTCTCAGACCAACTATATTATGCTTGAGCTGAGCAGTGGGATGTCTAAAAGAAAAAATGTTTTTATTCTTATTTTTTAAATATCTTTTGCACATTACATTGCCTATGCATTTCTGCTTTGGCTCTTGACTTCTGTCTTTTATTTCTTCTTCTTTTATCCTGCGGCACTGCCATTGACATACCATATAAGTGATTGCATTAGACATTTACCGCTCTACTCTAATGTTCATGACTGTATTTTCCTTATACAACGTAGTGTAGTACATGCTTATGGTACACTCGTTTTACTTCTTATAGATATCAATACATGAGTTTCTGATGAAGTTGTTTTCTCCCATGACAGGATGGTGAAAGAGTTGTCAAGCTTGCAGATAGTGCAGGTGGCCTGTGGAGGCAAACACTCCCTGGCTCTGTCCAATGGTAAGAATATTAACTTTTATGGTGTTGTTGTGTGAGTGCATACAGTGAATTTCATCTGTAGCTTTTTACACACTGTATCAGTATTAGATAATGATCTGGTCAAAGAACTGAAAGGTTGGTGTGCCAAATAACAATTTCTCAAGCAATTGGATATGATTTTGGAAATGGTCAGACGTTTCAGGTAGCACCCAGTGCCTTTCTTCAGCAACACACTGCCTGTACGTGTGTCCTGGAACCAGTTTGGTGATCTGTTTGATACCTGTGTGTATTCACCACCTTCACAAATTCACACTGAGACACTCGATTTGATTTTGCAAAACCTGGGAGAAAATGGTGTTTGCAGCTGATTTAAGTTCACTGATAAAACGGGGGTAGGTGGACAGAAGACAGAGCAAGCCTCTTCACGATGGTATTAAGTTTGTGGTAAAGAGGACATCAGGAAAGCTGAGAACATAAAACCACCACATTAACATTTCAGTGTTTACAGTATTAAAGCTATTGCTGAGATTGTGGAGATATACATTTAATTGTTTTTCTGTGTGTTAAACAAAAGGTAAATTTGCCACAACACTTCTGCAATTGTTTCTTCATACTAGATGGAAGGATATTTTCTTGGGGAAACAACTCCCATGGCCAGCTGGGCATAGGCTCCACCAAGAACCAGCCCAAACCCCAGGAGCTGACTAGCTTGACTGGCATCCCTTTCTGCCAGATTGTAGCAGGAGGCTCTCATAGCTTCGTCCTCTCCAAGTCTGGGGCTGTCTTTGGGTTTGGCAGGAACACGTAAGACGGATTAAATACTATACAAAGTTTTACTCCTTAGAAAAAGAGTCATATAACAAAAAGATGGCACTTTAGTAGTCAGGCATGGTGTTTGTTGTCTTGCTTTGTCAGAATGACACTTTGATGTATAAAGTTGACTTGTATTTTGTTTCATTGTGTTCTGAATGCAGTTTATTACCCAGTTGAAAATCTTGCTGTATCTTTTTTCATGCACAGATTCGGACAACTTGGTCTTGGGGACACAGGAGGTAAGAAATTGCTTTTTTGTCTCCTATGGAAAATTTTCTTGCTGTAATTTTACAAGCACCTTTCATTCGTTTGTATTGTTTATGTTGAGTACTAATTGAATGTACAAAAACCTGACAGGTTGTATACTCAATTTTTCTCTCCTCTAGATCGAAAGTACCCTACACACGTTAAATCCCTGCGGTCCCTGAAAGTGACCCACATATCGTGTGGGGAGGAACACACGGCAGTTTTGACTCTAGATGGCGGTGTCCTGACATTTGGGGCAGGCAGCTATGGCCAGCTGGGCCACAATAGTAACAACCATGAAGCTCTACCCAGGAAAGTGTTTGAGCTGATGGGGTTAGAGGTCACACAGCTTGCTTGTGGCAGGTAAGGAAATTAGGCTGGTAAGAACAAATAGAAGCCAAGCATTGCACTGAAGGCATTCTTCTGATTTGGAATTAAGCTAATGAAGAATTGGCATTGTAAACTTATTCTAAGTTTTACCTTTTTCTGAGGCAGATCTTGATTTCTTGCTAAGCAATATCTGAAATATAATATTTTGTGAAGGTATAGGGCAGTCAAATGTTTTGAGTTGCTAAGCATTTCAAGTATGATTCTATACACAGTAATAGCTTTTGTGAACTCCTAGTACATAGCTATCATAGTCTTCAAGAGTCTTGCTACGGATATGAATATTCTTTTTATGATTTCAGAATGCACACTATGGCATATGTGGAATCATCAGGGAGAATCTATTCCTTTGGTCTTGGTGGGAATGGTCAGTTGGGTAGCAAAGGTACCACAAACTGTAACACTCCCATCACTGTGGACGGGCCATTCGTGCCCTTTGCAGGGGACAATAGCCTTGGTGAGTACCAGTAACAGACTAATGCAGGTTATTGACTTTTAGCATGGTTTTTATTGCAGACCAATTGTGCTTTCTTTGATATACATAAAATGTGTTTTTGTCCAACAGCTGACACATTCATATCCCTGTAGTGAGGGTGAAGATTTTATTAGCAAATGGACTTTGCTTGTCTTGAGAAGAACAGAATAAGATCAGATGACTTGCAATAGGAATAAGCACCATCAGGCCCCGGGTAAACCTGTCCTTGGTGCTGAAAATACCTTCAAGTGACATCTGCATGTTACAACTGGCAGTAAGCAGGATTTTTGTGATTTCCAAGACAAGAAGAAGAGAAGAAGTACTTACCTACATTTTTGACTGCACATTCCTGTCTTTGTCAAGGTGTTTTTGTGGACTATTTGGCTATGTTGAATTTTAGTTGTGTAGGAAATCACAGTTCAATCCTGCTTTGCAATGAAATGTCAGTAGTACTTTTTCATATAAACTTGTTTTTTTCTTCTTCCCCAAGAAGAGCAGTGTTATGTAGTGCAGGCCATCACTGCAGGAGGAGACCAGGCCTTTGCCTTAGCAAGCAAACTCCAGGTCAGTCATTGTAGCCTAAGAAATTCCCATTCCCATCAATGATTATTTATTGCACTTCTTTATAATAGACCTGTCATACATGTACATCACAAAATCATCAACACTGTATTTATGATATATATATGTTATGTTTGAGGACAAAATAGCAAACCTTGCTTATCAAGATTGTAGAAGTTGAAAAGAACAACATATTATGCCCATGTCAGTGTGTAAGGAATGAGTATTTGGGGCAGTGTAACTTTATCATGATATGCTTATACATGTAGTATGTTTTGTCTACTTCTTTGTTGCCAATTTATGCCAATTTTCAGTTATGATTTACCAATAGTATGTATTTTTTGTTAATCTTGTAGCCAACTAACGTGAGATTTATTTAAACACTCCAGGGTACCCCAAAACCATTGGACTTCAGAGAAGCCCCCCGGCACAGACAGATCCTCTGCCTTAGTAATGAGATTATCGACACATGGTCCCAGGTTCCCTCTGGTGCCAAACTGTCTCCCGACATCTCCAGGGACATCCACAAGGTCTTCTCTTCTGCAGCTTGTCTCAATGGATCTTTCCTGCATAGGTGAAGAGTCTGTCATTGTAATTGTACCTCCCTTTTATCAACAGGGTTACTGTCTTTGTGTTTGCACATACCGCTGTTCGTTTGATGGAGTCGTACTAATTTTTGTATTGTCAGTAGTTATTGATGTTCTGGGACCCTACCAGTAGTATTTATTTAATGGAGCACATGTACTTACATTAGCATAATAGTACTGATCGTCCAACAGGATGACAAGGACAAGAAGAAGTAGACAATACTAGCAATAGTGAATACACCTGAGTGTTTTGCAGACATTTTGCAGTGCATGCATGTTGTGCAGTATCCAAGCTGTATTTTGTTGTGTGTTACAAGACAAGGAAATTGGGCTTAAAGTCTGATCATGCCTTCATAAGTTATTCAGCCACACAGAACAACTGTACCGTAAGTTTAATTAAGGCATAAGAAAAGCCTTCAAGTCCTACATTATGACACTTTTATAGTTTCAAATAAAAAAAAGTGTAAGATCGAGGCTTATGATTGGATTATTTGTTTGCATTTTTATTTAAGTGATAGTTGTAATAATTAATATGTAATTATTTTTTTCCTGCAGTAACCATTTCTACTGTAGCTCAAGGAATCCAGGGGTTGACATAGGTGAAGCAAGAGCAGCTTTCTACAGATTAGGGGAAACTGTAAACAAGGATGTACTACAGACGGTATGTGTATATCAATGTTAAGGAAAAAGATTTTTTTTAAATGTATCATTGCCATCTTTGGCATGTAGTAGATTTGACATTTAACACATCTCCATGACTAGGTACAATTACATCAAAACTGAATTTTCTTTAGGAGATGTTTAGCAGTGACATAGCAGTGGCAAAAAAATTGATATCAATGAAATAACCTCATTTGCACATCAAACATGTACATACTGTTATCTCGAAAGTTTGTACTGACAGAATACAGAGATGATCATGTTTTTTGTTAGTTTTATCTAATAATAATTCCAAAAGTCTTCATATGTACATAAATTCTTGCTTTCCTTTTTTTCAGATATACAAAAGTATGACAGAAACGCTGCTAAAATCCTTACCACAGTCCCCTCCTGACATAGAAGCCCTAAGACTCTATCTCCTGCTGCCTTTGATGCATTTCTTTGACCAAGGCACCTGTGCACAGTACCTCCACGTACCAGGACATCTCGGCTGCCGCATGACAAAATTGGAGGGGGCTGCAGGGAAAATTATAGGTGAGGGATTTGAGTTTGTTTCTTAAGATTTTTGACTTACCAGATATGCTTCACCTTTGCTGGCTCTCATCTCAGCATGATGTACAATAAAACACTTTGTCCTCAAGCATACGAAATATGCAAGTATTAGTAAGAATAACAAAACCTTAAATGTGTCCTTAGTAATTAGGTAGTGAAATTAAGCATATTCTCTCCATAGCTGCATCGGATATTTCAAGTTGAATATATCACATAAGTTACAAATTCAGATTTGAGACTATGTTTATGTTTTGGTATATACATGTATTAGTGATATGCTATTGATTTTTTGTCAAAATATGATTATTGGGAATTCATATATTAAAATGCATGAGAAATTCTCTTCTAACATAATAGCTGTGCTTAAATGCAGGTTTCTTAAAAATGTTGTGTTCATGTTGTAAAAGTTCATGTATTTTTCATTTCTTGTTAGAAATCTGGTTGAGTCATGAAGCTTTCCGTGATCTGTATCACCGCATGCTGCATACGTACAAGTACATTGCTGTGATGGTTATCACCAAACTAAGAACTGTGGATATTGTTGAGGTACGTATTTAGCAGTAGCAAATGTTATCATTATAGTATTGCAATTTAGCAGGGCTGTCCCTAGGACCTGTTCCTCCATTCTGTGACAGAAATTTACTTGTTGGGACTAGAAACATTTCACCCTACCTAACAATAAATCTGAACTTTGTGTTGACATAAAACGGATGAAAATGTATTTTTTTACATCCAAACAATGAATTGGATGGAAAAATATAAAGCTGTAGACAGCCTATAGTGTAGTAAGGTAAACTATGTAGTATTTCTTTGAAGGATTTCAAACAAGCCAAGGAGAGGAAATTTTTTTTTAAACTGGTCTGTTTTGGAAAAGAGGAAAAACAACAAATACATCTTGTAGCAGAGTAACTCTTTTAAAGAGCTATGAGTGCTTTAGATCTTTGTAGTGATATCAAATGTACTGAGTCTGAAGTATACTTTTACTGTACAGTCTTAAGTGTGATGTTCTATACAACAGGCTACCTCTCTCTCGGGTGACCTGAATTATTCTTTGAAGGTGTTGGAAAGGCTGAACAGGGTAAGGAAGATTATCATGTCTTAAGTTTGCTCTTTCTTTTTCCGATAAAGATGATTTCAAAATAGTCATGTTATACACTACAATTAATATAATACGTTATATTTGGGAGGGCTAATTGCCAGTACACATGCATGTGATGTGGTCATAAATGTACAATAGACTTGATACATATGAAATTACAAGCTTGAAGGCATTAAGACTGAAGAGAAGAGTTCGCCCCATTTCCCATACTGCTTTGTAACTCTAATCCAATCCCACAAACAAAAATGGCACAGCTGAACGTGTAAGGCATGGTTGTGTATTGAGAATTGCAGAAACACAAACTGACAGACAGACAGACAGATACTATTAGACAGTGGGACAGACAAGCCAAGAAAGTCTACACTTCATCGGGGTTCAGTAAAAGTGGCAAACTATCTGAGACCAGTGTTTAACATGATTTCCACTTTTTTTTTATTGCCGATACCTCTGAAGGTAAACAGTCAGCATGAAATAGTACCTCACGAGCAGTTCTACATCAGTGAGATCAACGGCACAGTGGACATCAAACGGGACTATCTCATGTGGCTGCAGCAAAACCGAGGATACAACAATCTCCCGGCGGTGCGTGGACCGCATGTATGTGTCTGTTATCTGTTGTTTGTAAGGCTAGAGACTGCTATATGTCTACAGGGTAAGCACGTAAAAAAAATAAAGTTCATTTCACAGCCTACCCTTAATATGGTGTCTGCAGTTTTACCATTTATATATACCGGTAATGGATTTTTCCCACCCTGTTCTAACACAGTTTCCAAGTGAGAGATCCCTTGCTCATACAATGTAACATCATTGGTATGGTCATCAACATCCAATTTCTCTGCTTGTAATGTTGTTATAGAGTAACAGCATTGATACAGAAACATCCCTATGTATGATGTTTTGGACACTTCAGCTTGACAGTCTTATATAGATTGGAACAATAAGGAACTACATGACATTGCATACGTGAGCCTCGGTGACCTAACTTGACCTTTCCTCCTCTAACAGGATGCTGAAGGTCGACAAGAGGAGGTATGAATCTTGTCTCGACTGTGCTGCTTTGTTCTGTCCGACAAGTTGAATAGAGTTTGAACTGCATGTCACCTGCTGTTTATGATTAACAGTGGTTATATGTGTTGTATTGGTTGGAACGTTTGTTGTGGCGTTTGCATGTCACGAATGCAACAGTTACTGTTACAGTAATTTGCTCTGTTTCATTTCAGTTTGAAGAATTGCTGCCCATCAATTAGTCACTGTCGTTTCTTAATACTCTGTTGCACGTATCTTACCAGATGCCAATCTGATAATAGGTTGTGCCATTTCTAACTTGTATCACCCCGTAATGCATAATGTTGTGAACATGTGTTGTGCTGCAAGATATTTTCTCAAGTTCACTTTGGAATACCACCAACATGTGTGTCATACACATTCTCATACATGTACATGTACATGTTGTTTTGCTATATATATATATATATATATATATATATGCAAGAATTGTTTGATTTCCTGTCCTTAAGTTTAAGTAACCATGAATTTGTTCTGTTTTTTTGCACCTCTGCAGGATATCTACTTCTGCAGTTTTCCCTTTGTGTTTGATGCTCAGGCTAAGACAGAGCTTCTCCAAACAGATGCCTTTCTACAGATGCAGGTAGTATGATGATGCATTTTACCGGCACTGACTCATTTCATTATCAATTTACTGGATGGATAGGCAATATTATAACAATTGATTGAGTTGAAAACTAGTTTGATAACAGAAATTGACAGTAGTTATTGATTAGTAAGTAAATTGATATTACAAAAAAAGCCAATATGGATTTGTGGGATCTTCTTTGACTGTGCTTGATGACTATCCACCTGACCAAGATGGTGTTCTATACTTCCCTGAAAGAAAAATACTGTAAATGTTGAAATTTTCATGTGGTAACCTCTTGACAGGGAACTCAAACCACCGCAAAAAAGTTTTTTTTAACTCTGCTCACCCTTGTTTCAAACGCAAACTAGAAACCATGGCCACTGCCAAAACTTCATTTTTTCCTACCGGGAAATTAACTCCCTGTGAACTTAAAGGCATTATGTTACAGTACCAGGTAACATGATCATGAAATTATGAAGAAACTCAATGCTTTTTTTTTGCAGCTGGCAGTTGAGGAGGTGCAGGCTCGTAACTTCCAGAGCCTGTTCCTGCCCATCGACCCAGTCAACCCCTACCTGGTGCTGATCGTGTCCAGGGAGAACCTGGTACAGGACACACTGAACCAACTGATGAAACAGTCCAGCCCTGATCTCAAGAAACCACTGAAGGTGGGAGGACTCACCTAATAGCTTCATAGAATCTCCTGAATATTTTATTTGAACACCTGATACTAGGGGTGGGTACCGGTACAGAAACTGCAGGTCCAGGTCTGGTTCAGGTCCAGAGGATCAGGTCCAGGTCCGGACCTGGAAGTATTAGACTGACACCGGTGTTTTGAAATCCTACAACGCTAACTGCACCTGTACGATTGACTGTCAAACTTGGTAGACATGGCTATAAACTATAATCTGCTTCGCTCTTGTTATTTTCTTCCACCTGCAAGCGCCAAAACGTGTGAATGCCTGAACAAATAATCTTTTAATTTTCTAAAAGGTCCAACATCAGGTCCACCTACTTTTTTCAGGTCCGGTTTTTCTGGACCGGTCCAATAAGAAAAACCGGTTTTGTACCGGTACACTGTACCGATACCCAGCCCTACCTGATACTGTAAATGCATTTAAGTTCTCTGGGATTTAATTTCGCGGTAGCGGGAAAAAGGACTTTTCGCGGTGGATTTAAGTTCGCGGTAACACCATAGACTGCGGTCTAATACCTTAATAGTAAAATATTCGCGGTGGTTTTAAGTTCGTGGTGAAGTGGTCACCGCGAAAACTGCGAACATTAATCCACCGCGAACATTTCTGCATTTACAGTAGTATAAACGTGTGATAGATACAATCATATAGTTCGACCAGTCTTGTACCTTTGACCATTTAGCACCCTTTTGCAATAAGTGAGACACTGGAAGTTAAGTATATTGGTGCTACTGTAAGTTTCCTTCTAGCTTTCATGCTGTTGTATTACATTACGTACATTCTTTAGAAGCATGGCAGAAGGGTCATGCTTTACTCTACACTTTATATCCAGGTGATCTTTATTGGAGAGGAGGCAATAGATGCAGGTGGTCTGAAAAAGGTATGAGTTATCACTTTTTGTAACAACCATAAGATTGCAGACAAACATACAAAAAAATATTCTCTTTTTAATTCATTTCCACTTGACTTGTTATTCTCTGAAACAGACCACTCAGTTCTATTATGAAACAGTACTTAGTACTTTTTTTTCTTGCTAGGAATTCTTCTTGTTGATCATCCGAGAGGTGATGGACCCCAAGTTTGGTATGTTCCGATACTACGAGGAGACCCAATCAGTGTGGTTCCATGACAGGGTAAGGGTCATCTCATACAAATACAATATGTCACCAGCTGTAACTAAGCTCATGCAGTAACTGTTATTGTTTGAAGTTTGTAAGACTTGACACTGCACATTTGGTGTATGAATCGTAGTATTCCTATATTAAAGGTTCAGTTTGTTTGTTTGTTTATTCTTTATTTAACCAGGGTAAAGCATGTCGCCTGACGGCGTTTTTCAAAGCCCCCTGGGGGGAGAACCCCGAACATAAATCATACATTAAGTTCAACAGAACCAAATCAACTTCAATAACATAATCATACATAACGTTCTATGAAACCAAATTACTTAGGTAACATAAACATAAAGATTGTACAAAGTCAGATTTAACTTTACTATCATAACCTCCCTACAATTTTGATGTCACATTTGTATTAGTCTTTCCAATGTAGACGGTGACCAAATATTTGAAAGGTTGCTCATGCAAACTCAAAGAGTGTTACAAAAATCATTTATGTAAGATGGATAAATATGTCGTGCAGACACCACATAAAGTGGACGTTTTTAAACATTTTGTACGTTCTGTTTTGTTTTAAATCATACTTTTATACCCGATGCACCTTATGTATGATATGATATTCGAATCCTAAAGTCAAGGTCAACACACATTTGGTTGGTCATTGGTTGCTCAGGGATTGCCATATGGTGGAAAGAGAGCCTTATAGTCAGTTAAGAACAGGGCTCTAGCCAGCGTCCGTTTTTCCGTCAATTGACGGAAATTTGCTGCGTGTGACGGAAAAGTTTTTAAACCAATCCGTCAACCTTGACGCACAAAAATCCTTGGTGGAAGGTACAGGCAGCTTGGGGACGCTGTCCACAGTCGGAAGCCACACACTGTTTGTTTTGCTATTGTTATGATTGTTGACTTTAGTGTGTCGGCGCCCTTTCGCATACGATAATCTCATTAAAAACCCGTTTTTCAAGGTGTCAGTTCCGTCTTTCTAACTTAATTTTCGCGGTTTTCGCGACAATGGCAATTGGCTGACGGAAAAAAAATTCGAGCTGGCTAGAGCCCTGGTTAAGAAGTAGGGAAAAATTAACAGAATAATTATCCCTTTGTGTCTTTTCTTTTCATCTAGTCATTTGAAGAGAGCTCCATGTTCTTCTTGATCGGCGTACTTTGTGGCCTTGCCATCTACAACTCCACCATCATAGACCTGCACTTCCCACTTGCACTGTACAAGAAACTGATGAAAAGGTACATATCATAAGCTCAAATCTATCAAATAGCTTAGAATTAGATTTAAAAGAGATATTATTTTTGGCATAAACTTGCAATAAAGTTATTATTATCAATGTTTCAGTACAAAGCACAGAAACTATCCTACGCGATATATATTTACTTGATTCTGTATTGTATTACAATATACATGTCAATTTTTTATGGGGCATAAGTGGCAACTCTAAAGACATGCAGAAAAATCATTGTCAGTATATAATCAATTGTATGCCATAAACAAGAGAGCACATGTGTTATGATGCAAAAGGCACAGAATGACTAAGACAGTCACCATAAAATGCCATATGTCAATCATTTTACATGTAAATGATGTTAGACTCAGTGTACCAGAAAAATAAACAATCAAGCCAGACCTCTGTTCCATGTCGTGTTCTTTAGGAACGTAACCTTGGATGACCTGAAACAGATCCAGCCAGATGTGGGCAGGGGTCTGGAACAGCTGCTGGGTTACAATGAGGATGACTTCGAGGATGTCTTCTGTTTGAATTTCACAGTAAGTTTCTCCTCATGGGATGTTCTATTGTATCATACAGGTGATTAGAGCTGCGTATCATTTGTAAAAGAACCAGCCTCTGCTACATGAATACAATGCTTAAAGCTGACATGCATGCTGCACCAAAGGACAGCTGTATACAACTTGACCAACACAAATACAGAATCTGATGTGTTGGATCAGAATTCAGATGGAAAATCATTAGCAGGGTAGCTGAGATTATGATGGATTAATTTGGTGTCTTTAATTCATGAATCTTATTATTTTGTACATTATAAGCATTACTATTTTTCCCAAATATTTGTACAAGTGGAAGTTACTGTTCCTACATTGTTCTTCCCCAGATTGCTTGTGAATACTATGGCAGCATTGAGACAGTGGAACTGGTAAAGGATGGCAACAACATTCCTGTCACCAAGGAAAACAGGTTTCTGTCAATTCTATCAGTTTTGTTACAGAGGAGCACATGATTTTGGAATTGACTTACAAATATATGACTGTTCAAATATTGTACCCTTTTTAGTACTTTCCATACCAAGTAATAATTTGTGCTGAAGAATATAATGTACTTTCATTCATTCATTGATTTTGAGGAATTTTTCAGAAAAGTGTAGAATTCATCATAGTATGAAAAGTATGAAGAACAGTCCTCACCTTGTATCTTCTTGTTTTCCAGGGAAGAGTATGTGAATGCCTACGTGGAACATGTACTGAACAAGTCAGTACAGAATCAGTTTGATGCCTTTGGGACTGGCTTCCACAAAGTGTGTGGAGGAAAAGTACTGGTAGGTCACTTTAAGAAACATAAAATGGTAGATTGAAACCTCCCAAATGAGAAGTGATAACTGTTCCTAAGATTTGAAAGTTTGTGCTCTGTAAGTTCCATTTATCTGGGTTGTTTGCTATTGTCTATTTTTGCCGGTGCTTAGCACCTGCTATGAGACGGGAGAAGCGGTTGACAATGTATGGATGCATGGATGCATGGATGGATGGATGGATGCATGGATCGGTCACTTTAACCAAATAGCCCTTCTATACGTGCTATTGCGTAATCGAGCCAGCGTGGCCGAGCGGTCTACAGCACGGTACCTATCTTCCGTAGATCGTAGGTTCGAACCCCACTTGCTAAATTTTTTTTTTCTTTGTTAGACAAAATCTCATGTAGTGTTTTTTTAATAGAAGAAAGACCAATTCAGTAATTCGATGTTTAAAAACTCTTTTTTCGTGTGATTTTATTTAACATCCAGGCTTTGTCCAAAATACGCACCGGCCAGCTTTTTTCAGAAGCTTTCTTGTTTGAGTCTCAATATACATGTAGCATCAGTAGAAAATATAGACTGATGCACAGCACAGAAGAAAAGTGGATCAAGGATGAACTTTGCAACAGACCTAAGTCAGCTGACAGATAAACTACATGAAGTATGCCATGTGGCAGAGGCTGCCATGGATAGGACTGATTTAGCCATAGCCTCAGCTGTAGGTCAATTAGCTATCTTATCTTTGTTGACCAAAGGTAATATTGATAATGTTTATATTGTCATAATTTTATAATAAGTGCTCGGGTTGCCTTGGCAACGTGTATTAGACTGATAGTCACCCTGATATTTATGCTAATCATATTTCTGGTTGAGTTCATAGTCAATTGTGTAAGATTTGTATACCCTTACATGACATATGTTTTTTCTAGGAGTTATTTCACCCCAAAGAGCTGATGGCCATGGTGTGTGGGAATGAGAACTATGACTGGGATGAACTAGAGAAGAATGTGGAGTACAAGGGTGTGTACCACAAGAACCACCCCACAATACTCATGTTCTGGGACATCTTCCACCAGATGACACTGGAAGAAAAAAAGAAATTCCTTTGTGAGTACACAAGCATTATTTGATTGTTTTGTAATTTAGTATGAATGTCAGTGCTTCTGTACTGTAACTTTGTTAATTTGGAATCTACAGCTCAAGGGATTGATCTTTCATTTTAAGAAATAACTGCAGAATATATTGTTTCAATTGCAAACTTAAAACACTGCAAAAACTTGCTCTGCTTCCTATGGTAAAATACCCAGGAAAATACTAGTAATTTACAATATTTGGAACATTTGATGACCTATAACAAATGTGACTGCATCCTAAGAGTAAAAAAGAATCAAAACATTCTTAATGTTTTTCCACTTCCCTTTAGTGTTCCTGACTGGATGTGATAAGATCCCTATCCTGGGTATGAAGGCTCTGAAGATCTACATCCAGCCCACCATGGGAGGGGACACCTTCCTCCCTGCTGCTCACACCTGCTTCAACCTGCTGGACTTACCCATGTACAAGAGCAGGGAGGTACTCAGGGTCAAACTCATGCAGGCCATAGAGAACACATCAGGCTTTGGTCTGGTGTAGACAGGTGTTGTTTTTCTTCTTTTTGTTTTTTGTTCTCAAGTTTGTTCACTTATTGTTTGTCAAAGATTTAGTACCAGTAGCACCCATGACACATAGTTTGATATGCTTGGTAAAAAAAAGCAGAATGGGTACTACGCCCATTTACATCTGCATGTTATATACTGAGCAAGACCCCTCGAGGGACATTGCACTCACCTTTCTTTAAAATGATGCATACAATGTGAGTTAAAATAATATATCATGCCAACCTCTGCATAGAGTGCTTAGTTGTCAATATCCTAATGAGTAAGTGTGAGAAATCAACGCACTAAGCATCGGATCATTTTCTAGATGATCTATTTTCACCTTGTTCCCATCTTTAGAAGTAAGGGGACATACTAACTTGTTACTTCACATATTGTGATTTGCACATTATCCAGAATTATAGAAAGAATATTATATGTTTTGTACTAGATTGTAGCAAAAAGGTTTTTGTTAAGATTTAGAATAGCAGCGGAGATGGTGTCATTTATTTGAAGGAGGAATGGTTTTGGTGCAATCCTTCAATTCTAAAAAATGGTGTGTCAAGAACTTTGAAGGCCTGACACTGGTGTATCAGATTCTGATCAGACAAAGCTGTTATTGCCATTGGCTTCATACTATGAGCTAGAATTCTGCATTAACTCTTACACATCTTTATTTAGATTTGTCACAATGGAAGTGGTGGAAGTCGTAATGAGCACAATATTAAGAAAGTGGTACTGTGTATTGTAAAGGAGCATGGTACTGGAATGCATTCACACTGGTAAGCACCTACATGCACATGTAGTGCTTATATTACAAATGTATGAGACACAGAATGGTTTAGCACTTCCAGTTTCTGAACCAGGGTCTCTGAAAAATTAAGGTTGTGTTCGTAGACCAAAGAATGTTGGCGCCTTGTAATCTATTCTATATTCAAATAAAGTTTGCAGGGGCAAGCACTTTTACAGACTGGCATTGTCGTGAGACATTTCTTTTCATTAAGGCTATAATGTCAATAGTCAGGGCATGCTAGCTGAGCAAATGGAAATTGCGTTTAACTTATTAGATATGAAGTACAAAATGTGCTATGATTATACCTCATTAACTCGACCTTGTTCAGGGAGAGTACCATATGCAGTATTCCTGGGAATCGCTAGATGGTGCACACATACAAAGAAAAGAACAGCAAAGCATGATGGGACCTCACGTGATGACGCCCCTACCCAACCATCATTTCCTTTTGTGCTTCGTATGAGGTATAATTCTGATTATACTTTAGATGGTAAGTACATCTTAGCATAACCTCCAATTGTACATTACTCCAGCCTTCACTTCACACAGTGAACAACACATATTGTATATCATTGAGGCAGGCATTTTATTTCACCCAAAAGAAGTTTGGGAATACAGAGTCAGAATTTTATTTTTTTTAAAGTACCTATATTTTCTACAGGAATTTACACAACAACCATCACAAAACGTATAGTATATGTATACTACAAGCCTTCTAAGCTTTTGATACAAGTCTACAATGCAGCAGTACCAAAAGTCTTCAATTAAGATATTCAATACAACTTATGGTCTACATAGCAAGTCCATACTATCAACTCAATATTAACAGCTTAAGAAAATGGCTGAAGCCAAGCCCTGCTCTGAAGTACCTATATTAGCTTCTTAATTGATGTAGATATAAGGAACAAAATCATGTGACAGAGTGTAGTATGATATGATGGCCAGCATCATAGATAAAAAATTCTTCAGATTATGAAACATGTACAATGTGCTTAATACATTCTGTAAGATTTATAACTTTTATACTTAGTCTAGTTTACCATCATGACTTTATGATAGATGGGAATAAACACCCACATGATAACTATAACTCCATTCATTCAAAAACTTATATTAAAAGTAATATAAAATAGTCTTCTTTACTTGACAAAAATATGGCCAGAGTGACCTTCATACCATTGTGTACATCGTTAGTAAATCATTCTAAATTCATAATTCCTGAGGTGTACAAGGTATACTGAACTAAGAGATAATAGATTGTCTTTAACCCCTTTATGTTTACTATGGATACATTTGTTGGATCAGAAAATTTTGAAATAATGGCAAGAGTGCACGTATTGCATCAGACATCTTGTCAATTTAAGTGATGTGCCTAAGGTAATTTGTATGAATGACAAGTAACACTAATATGACTGTTAGAAAGAATTTGATAAATAATACTTCTAGCGATATGTACAGGATACCTCTAACTTGGCATCTTCACTGCTTCACTTTTTTTTACATTTTCTCTGTAAACGCAGACTCCATGACAGACACACATATAAACAGGTTGGAAATGTGTGCAGAATTTTGTGTCCCATCCTTCTCAAAGTGTAATAGAAACCAGACTGCTATAAGATTTCATGTGGACCCCAACCCCATCACCCCAACAACATTCTTTGCAATTTTGATTTCCTAAAAACACAAGATTTGAACATGCTTTCTTTAGCCCTGATTTTGTGATATTATGAAAAGGTCATTAAGGCCAAGCTAATCTAGTTTCCTGGTTCTCAGGTATAAGAATATAGTGCTTAAAGAGGAATTTCAACATGAAAACAGTCATAGGGACACACAGATTTAGGGAATTGAGCATAGTCAGTTTTTTTTTTTTTTTGGTCCTGGGTGTCTGTTTTCATCCTGTCCTCTTGAATTTGTGCTTAAGATATACTGAGAACCAAGAAAATGAATCAGTGTGACCTGAGATACTTGTAATTGTTTCAGCTTGTGGTTGACAGTTACAGCACGGTGCTCTGTTCTTCCATCTCATCTCCATCCTGCAACACCGAACACAAAAAGCACAGCTGACTACAAAGGACGCACATACAGCAAGCACATTGATGCAACATCTACACACGTGTGTCAGCATGAAAGATCAACATGATTCTAAATGTATAAATCCAACCTTTTTCTGACATGAAAAGCTCAAGTCATAAACATTTTTCATTTTCACTGTGGCATAGACATTCACTGTGACAGACATGGGACTCGGGTCAGAGCAAGGACTTGTTGGTCAGAGGTGCTGTTACTGTATGCTTTGGAAAAAGAATGAATCTGTAGAGATACACCATGTACACACCGGTATGTAGACAGACTTGAGAAAACGCATCTTTGGAAGACAGTGAACTTTCTAAAAGGTAGGTTGAAGAGTGATAGAAGTTGTGTGTCCCAGTAACAAGTAAGGTATGAGAATGTTATCATATCAATAGTTGCGTTCAGATGCTGAAATTACAAGCAAAGTACAAACAGTTCCTATTCTTCGTAGTACATGTATTATGAGACTAATGTGCTACATCTATAGTAAGTAAATCATTTTTAAAGCAGAACATCACTATATATGCATATCGATTTTCAGTTGTACACAAAACGTCTTAACCTTGTTATATACAGATGACATATATACACTGCATTAATAGTCATATTCATATTAATGTCATAAGGCACAAAATACATCAGATTCTGACATCCCAGATGTTGGAGAGACAGTGCAACTAGGTTGTCTTCAGACATTTCCCACTCTTTTCTTTTTACATGTTAAAAAGTGTTGAGAGTGTTAGTGGTAGATTAGAGCAACACCAGATGTCGTGATACAGAAGTCACACAGATACAAACTTGCCTCACAATCACTTTTCAACCAGTGAAATGGCAAGGTTAGCAGATAGGTTAGAAGTGATGATCAGGTCAGTCTACACCACACTCACAGCAATGTGTTGTACCTCATCATCCTCATCATCCCATATTAAAGCATCAATGTCTGTTACCGGGACAGGGTCTTGGACCTGGCTTGCTGGAGAGGACATCAGTATGGTCTCCAGAGGTTCAGGCCTCCTCTGTTTTGTTAAGCTGAGGACTTGGGTGAATGGAGTGGGAACTGGTGAGAGATTGCCTGGAACGTTACTTGGCTTCTTCCTGGGGGTAGAGGTGTCCGTGATGGCACTTTCGAATGTTTCTCTTGTGAAGGGGTTGTCCTTTGGTACGTTGGAGTTGTGGTCTGTTGGCCGGACATTTGGCAAGAGGTCTGGTGGGTCTGAGAATGGGAGTGGTGGAGGGGGTGGAAAGTCTTCTGATGCATCCTCCTCTTCATCTTGGGGTTCAGGAGGCGGGCTTGGGAAGGGAGGGATGTCTGTCTGACTGGTCACCATCAGTGCAGCAGCAGTCGGAGAAGGCCCCATAACCGGGGAGAGGACAGGATCACTGGCAAAGGCACTTTTGGCATCAGCATCATCAGGAATGTCTACTGCATGAGCAGCCATCTTGTCTTGATCTGCAGAATCTGTTTCATTTTTCACATCGGAAGCCCATGTCACTCCTTTGGCCTTTGGTTTCTCTGAAGGTTTCCTGCCTTCAGCAGCTAAAACTGTTGCTAATACGAGATCATCTACTTGTGCGTTGCTTGGGTCATGAGTATCAGAGCCTGATGACCTTTGACCTCTGACAGGCCCATAGCCCTGCTGATCCTGCAAGATAAGAAAACAGGTTTTGTGGTATGCTTCAAACAAGGCTAGTACAATTTAATATACCTCACATTCTTTTTTTTTACAAGTAGAGAAGGCTTGAAGATAGATAAGTCAGCTATCCAGGCTGTGCAACAAATGCTACATGTGTTGCTCTCTCGTCAAGATTTGTTTCTTGGTAAAACCACATGCCAACAGGAAGAAGGTTAGATGGGAGAGGCATGATTGTAGACAGCAGGTTGCAAAGTAGAAAAAGGCATGCAGTGCAGCTTGGGTCTATAAGCACCTGTATGAGAAAACTGTGCAAACTAAATGAATGATTAGCATGCTTGAAATGATCGCTTCATGCAACTGTCTGCTGATGGTGGAAGGGCTTGATATGACCGGGCCACCTTGTTGGCACACAGTTCAATATATCCCATGCAATCTTTTTTTTGGGGGGGGGGTTTCTATGGATGTGCATGCAGCATTAGTTCCCAGTGCTATCTACAGTCTGTATTAAAATGAATTAGCTAAGTCTTCCATGGAAAGTGGTCATAGGACAAGTTTGCTTTAAACCTTAGGCCAGAGGTCAATTGTCAAAGGTCATAATCTGGTGAGGGCCTCCTCCATTTCATCCTGCATATGAAGGCCTTCTGTGCTGATGTCCTGTAAAGACTGGAATACATTGGGACAAAGTTCAAAGGTGAGCATATATGTGACATTGGCGCAATATAGGGGTTTGTGATACTTGGTAATTCTATACCAAGCAACCATGTTGCAAAAAAAGTACATTCAGAAGTGGCAAATGATCTTGAAATTTGAGACATACATGTAGGCCATTGCAGCCCATCTGGAGTATGGCTGTCTTGTCCATACATCTACAACAATTTAGAGGAACGGGGTAGCTTTGGCATCACAAAACCGTCCATAGAAAAGTCACAAGCTGCAAGCTAGTGCAAGACAGGCAGAGAAGAAGCAGCTGTTTGCATGTCTAAAAATTAGAGTTTCTTTGAATAAATGTTGTTGACTAACTAGAAAACTTTTGCTTAACCTCTACGGTACTCTTGATTTTGTAGTGTTTAGATTTTTTGGCAAAGTTGATATATTTTTATTTCTGTACAGCCCCTAGACTAGACCTAATCTTGAAGTGTTCACTGTACCTGTTGAATAAGTTGCTGTGTATCCCCATTCCCTTGCTGATTGGTGCCAGCTTTCTGTTGCAAGTCATTCATCGGGGCCACCCATGTCTCCTGCACATCATCACTGGTGTACAGACACAGAAAAAGATTTTATTAGTGTAATTATTCATATAGTACACCTTATCTATTCTCTCAGACACACATGACAGCAAATTCAGCACCAAGGAGAGACTCCAGATAGACAATTTTTTACAAATTCTTTTTTTTACAAAGGAGGCTGCCCACTTTAACCATATCTTTCTATGATCAATTATTATCACATATTGAAGTCTTAACATGTCTGATATTGTTAGATTAGGTGTTCACTCAGTTGTTCCCTTACTTCTGTATGATTTGTATACTGGGTCCTTCCATGGTGGTGTCCACGTAGGTAGGGTTGGTGAGGACCAGGTTGTTCTCCTCACTCACACTGTACTTCTCAAACATACTGACCTCGTTCACATTCTCCATCATACGTCTGTGGGACAAACAGTGATCATGGTGGAATGAAAGTATGAATAAGGCCTCACAAAACTGGGAGAGTACATAACTGTCCAACTGTGACTTAGGTAACAATGATGAAATGCCAATCTTGAAACAATTATTTAAGGAAGATTTACTCTAGTACATACAAGCAAATCTGCACTTGTCATTGATTTTTTTGTTACTATAATATTTACACAACAGAGCTATTTTTCCTGTATGAATTAGGAAATAGTATATAGTGCATCCAAATCAACCCAAGCTAGTTGACATAGTCTATAAGGTTTTGCTATACGCTTTGTTTCAGCACTTACTTTTTTCATGAGGCATGTACTGCATACACGGCAATCAGACCTCCATTAAGATCACTCCTGCCACCGCAATGAGCGCACTTTCCAGAACACCAATGGTGGTGTCTGTTAATGTCTGAGGAACTGGTTGGGAGATGCGGTTACCAGAAAATCGATCCAAGAATTCCTCCCACTCTTCACGATTAGCAGCAATGACACTGTGGGACAGAAAATATGACATCAATTTAAACAAATTTTCTCTATATATAAATGCCTGTTGAATGTTTCTCTCTCTCTTAAGGTATAAGATATACTTTAAATTGGCAGTTTGCTTCCATAAACTACCAGTGAAAAAACACTCACTTTTCCACATCTGTCTTTTCCACAATCTCATTTGTTTGGGGGTCCACAGCATAAAACCAGATTTCAGACCTATATAGACAGGAAAGTAACTGTTAGTTTCAACTTAAATATTAACTATGAAAATACAGTAGTACAAGTAACCTAGTACAAGTAACTTAAGGGCATATGGCATACGTGTATAATATAGAATTATTTCAGATGTTTCACCATACTGCTCTGAAGTACCAACATGCAGCCATGCAAGTTGAAAAGTCAAACAAAGTGTGACTAATAGATGTCAGTCTCTTGGTTCTGTTCTGCACTTTTGTCTATGGAGCACTAACACATCATATAAAGATACTTGGGTACAGCTTGGAAGTATTGGCACCACCTTTGTCTTCAATACAAATGCATAGGTGGAACTTGTACTGAGACAAGACTCACGCGCTGAAGTTAGTTTTTCCCGAGTCATCGCCAAGGGGAACGATCTTGTGCACGTTGATGTCATAGCCAGTGATGTTGTGGAGGAAGTCCGCGATCTCCTCCTGGTTTTCAATGGCAACAGACGGTGCCAAACCCGCCTCCAGGATAACATGCTGGGTAAAGGTCAGGACAAATACCTGCAGAGGGCAGGAGGGAGAAAAGGAAACAAGAACAGTTCCAAGATATTAATTACATGATAAACGCAAAAGTGAGGATGCCATGCAGGTTATGTCTTGCATCATTTGCATGTAATTCAAGTCATGTCACCACAGATAACACCTTTCTAACCAGGCCTGAAACTTAGCAAAATCTGCCTGATGTACAAATGTACATGCAAAACTTCATCATATACATGATGACTGTGAAGTTTAATCCTTTTATAAGATACAACCCCCCTAATCTCATCATAGTTTGATATTGCTTTGGCTGTTGGAAGCAATTCTTGTATAACTTTGTCTCCATCTTAACCTATGGTGTACCATTGTATAACAGCGAATATTAACATGAGCAGACTTACTGTGACTTCAGTGGAATTAGTGTTACCATCCTGGTCTTCTGCCTGCACAGTAAACTTGAACTTGTCTCCACTACTTCCTGCAAACGAAATCGCAGTCAGCAGAGTTCCTGTGCTGCTCTCCACTTCCAACTGCTCAGGTTTGGTCCCCACAAACTGTATGTGAGCTCAGCATTGGAACCGGTGTCAGCATCTGAGGCCTGACGGTGAGAAGGATAAACAAAGTAAAGAAATCATTAACATCTACCACCAAAACATGAGAAAAGCTGCAGCTTCAACTAAGTGTAGAATAGTGTGATCCAATCATGCACATTTTACTAGAAGAGGACGAACTAAAACATACCACATACTATGATGAAGGCACAGAGTTGATAAAATTTACAGAAGACTCTTCACAATGGGCATTGGATAATGAAATCCAGTCCTGATCAATAGATTAGGAATTCTACTGTTAATGATGGTGAATATGATATTTCCTTAAGTCTTCATCAGTTTTTACTTGTCTGTATGATCCAGTCTTACCTGCAGCTGCATGACTGTGTACCCTATGGGAGCATCATCAGGGATACCCTTTACATAGCTGCTCTGAGAGAACACAGGAGGGTTGTCATTCTCATCCCCAACTTCCACTGTTATTACAATCTGGTTGGCTGGAATTGCTGCATGGTGGTAGAAAAATATGCATAAGATATTAGAATAGGATCATACTTTAGTTATATTTTTTCTAATATAGATGTTGTATCAAGGAATGGATGCATAGACTTCCTTAAAAGACAAAAGATTTCTCATTTTATGTTAAGTAAGTGACATTGGTATATACTTTCCAGGAGCATGGTAGTTGGTTGAAGGAATCAAACTCTCAACCTTCTAGACCAACAACAGACCAGAGATTAAGCATGCTGAATACATGAGGGTATCAGTAATGTATATTGCCGTAGAGTGGTAAGAATACTGCTGACCTCTCTTCCTTCTCCTACTGTCACATCCTCCTGTAC
>NC_049981.1:28493353-28496421 GCF_000003815.2 Branchiostoma floridae
CAGAGTGTACACAGGCATCTCTTCACGGTCCAGCTCTCTGGTGGTGTACAGTCTGCCTGTCTTGTTATTCAGGGCAAAGTTTCTTAAAAAAAAGGACATTACTGATTTTAGTATCAGATGCATAAATTTCTCAACATCTCTGCTGTCCATGGTGCTGAAATGCTGGTGTTTATAAAACAGACTTTTCACAATAACTTTTTATGGCATTACAATTTGTTGGCTTGTTTAACTACATGTAATTGCAGCAGGAGACTGGCTCCTTTTTCAACACAAAAGACAGCGCCCTGTGGACAGGGTCAGGTGGGCAATTCAGAACACAATAAACAAAGTACTGTAACTGCATGTGTCTTTGATAAAGACTTCATAGAAGAGTGTTCAAAACAAAAGCAATACCTAGCTCGTTGCCTGATCTGATACAGTAGAAGGTTATCTCTCCTGTAGGGTCGGTGTAGTGAGTGGCTGACAACTCAACTACTGTGGTGCCTGCTGCTTGGTTCTCAAGTGGAGAAACACTGCATGGAGAAATCATATACAAATGTCAAATCAGTAAATTCTTGTGGTATTATGTGCCCGGTTTTTCAATCCCATCATAACTCCGTATGAAATCCAACTGTCATAGGATGGAATAGATGTTTTGACAGTTCAGGCAAAAGTACAAAAGATACAACAATATTCTCGAGATGATGTGCATTTTGCAAATCAGATATCAAACAAAATAATGGCTTGTAAATAATACAAATGCATGAACGTGCACCTATAGTAGACCTTTATACAGTCTGGTATCTTGTAAAGTGATACGTACACAATCTGTTGTTCTGTGAAGATGGGTTGGTTGAATGCTGTGTTCACCACAGTCACAGTCACATTAGTAGAAACAGACTCTCTAGGCTCTCCTCCATCGTATGCATCAACTTGGAGCTCAAACACTCTGACAGAATCGTTGAAGTTGAACTCTTGTCTGGTGGTGATGATCCCCTGGTTGGGGTCATCTAAGGTGAAGTATGAGCCGTAGCTGTCATCATTCTTGAGGAAGTACCAAATGTCACCATTGGCTCCCTGGAGAAATTGATTGATTGTGTGAGTGCAATTGCATGTTGTGCATAATACTCTCATCTTGACTATCTTCTTTTGACAAGACATAAAACACTTTAAAGTGTTGGATTTTCATTAGGTGTAATGATACTTTCCTTTGATCTTTCAGGAGCAGATAGCCATACATGATTCTCTGCAATGCTTCTGTATCTGTATTCATATTGCCAGAATAACAGTCCTTCAGCATAGCACACCAGATTTGAAAGAATGCAATGTGGCATCAGCTGTTAATATTTTTACTGAACAACCTGCCTTACCTATTATAGCTTTTGCACATCAAGGTCTCATTGATGAGTTTCTTCTTCCCATAGACTTCTATGTTATAATTCGTGGTTTAAATGGGCGCGTTCATAATGAAGCTACGTAAAATTTCAGCAGATTTTTCATTCAATGTCGAGCACATTTACCCTATATCGTGGGAAAAAATTGCCAACGTAAACTATACGTAGGAACTCTTTTTTATAGCAATTACAAACTACGATTAGTCAATCCCCACAAAAGGCACTTTTTCGCTCCTAGTGTACAACTGCACCACTCAGAACCCACGATCTGTGTACATCCCACCTAGCGCGCCTGCAAAACTTTACCTGCTAATTTCTTCAGTTACAAACAAGCTTTCACCAATCTAACTTTTGAGATCAGTTCCGTTGGCTAAAAGGGATTTTCTCACAGCTAAAAGCACGCGTCCGTGCAGCCGTTTACTTTTTGGCTCGGATCTCTTTTAGGGTACCCACTCGGAGTAATACATCAATGAGACATCAAGCTTCAAGTTGTTTCAAGCTATCTAGTGAAAATGTGCCTAAGTGGTAACAAGTTTGACTCTACAATATCTTTGTAAGGTTAAGACATCCAGCAATGACTAGCTCTCTCATACCCCTCACCTCATCAAGGTCACCTGCAAACACTTGAATGACCTCTGACCCAACAGGCGCAGTGAGGTCAATCTGTGCAGCGTAATCTGAGGAGTTGAATGTGGGACTGTTGTCATTCTGGTCCAGAACTGTAACTTCCACAACTGTTGAAGTGTTCAACTGTGGGTCAGCTCTGTGAAGGAACATATCAAAAGCTGTAAGAATGTGGAGTGATATTTGGCTTGCAGTTTTTATTTCTAGTACAATAACAGTTTAACTGTACACAATCATTTCATGATAAGTTAGCCTCACTCTTAATGTGGCCCCATGCCTCAAAATCAAAATCAATTTCAAGAAATAGTTTGTATCTACTCTGCATGTCTGTCACTACCAGTAAATTATTAGCATGTATCTCCTTTTTCACCAGTGTCCACCTATTTTACTAGTCAAGATTGCCATTTACATGTACTTGGCAGGCAGACAAAAGCTATGCTTTGTCTTGCATTCACCATCTTTCCCATATGACTTTCTCTAACACTTTCTTGGTTACACCTTTTTAATTTCAGAACAGCTGACCTGTAGTTAGTTGCAGTGATGATCAGACTGTAGCTACTGATGTTTTCTCGGTCTAGTTCCATTGTGGATACCAACAGTCCAGAGCTTGCATTGATGGAGAAGCTGGTGAAGTCATTTCCCCCTATGGACAGGGAATAAATGAAAATGATATTGCAACAATTCAACTCATCAGGTTTTCATTCACTGATCAGTTCTAGTGTTGTATTCAAATCAAGAATTAAAAAAAAATACTTCTTCTTGACATTTTGCATCAAGTTCGTTAAGGATGTTGTTTGTTAGTGTTGTGCCGTGTGTATATGAGCAATTGCAATGATGTCATGGTGACGCAGTGGTAGGCAAAAAGCAGGTATTTGGCAAAAGATTGAATTGCATATTGACCAGTAATTTGATCGGCTAATCTTTAATCTAGTCTGCTGATGTCCTTGTAGGCACTAGCCGTCTTATACCCCGAATATAAACAACAACAGCAATCGCTTGTATTGTTGTGGCAAAACAATGTTTACACTATCTACAACAATCAAACATACTTTTAGCAAGGAACAGTATTCA
>NC_049981.1:28496521-28497970 GCF_000003815.2 Branchiostoma floridae
TGACTCTTAATTTGACCCCTTACCTCATACTGAACCGATCCGAAGTCCATCAGGTCTCCTGCTACAGTGAGGTTGCCTGTAGAGTTATCCAGTGCAAACTTGCCATCCCCTCCACTGTGGATGAAGTACAGTAGTTCTGCATTCCTGCCCTTGTCGGCATCGGTTGCTGTAAGCACCACTACTTCAGCACCGAGGGCAGCGTCCTGTCAGAAACGTTACCCATGAATTTTGTTTCAACTGTTACAACAACAACATGTTGGATCCCAAAAGGGCTGGCTATTTTGTTCCCATCATTTGGTCCACACCATTTGGAGTAAAAATTTCTAGGCTTCTTGTAGAACTTTGAAAGACTCTAGATCTCTTTGGGCTATAACGTTATTAGGAGACATGTCTGTTTACATTGTTAAGGAGTCATAGCCTTGCCTCAACAACTGTATAATACTTTATACTGTATTTCTATCTAATATATAAGTAGATTCTTTCTGTCTTACAGAAAAAGAAATAACACTAACCTCCCTGACATCAGCGTCAATGTTTGTTGGGTCGAACACAGGAGCGTTGTCGTTCTGATCTACTACAGTGATGTTGACTGTAGTGGTGGCAGTGAGTGCCTGGGTGCCGTTTACTGCCACCATGATGGACAGGACAGCAGAGGCCTGTGGGATATCTCCCAGGCTCCTGTTGGTTGTGATTGACCCTGTCGTCTCATCTATTCTGAAATAACCTATAATAGGATAAAGATGGATGGTTAAAGAATTGTACAGTATCATGGGCATACAGTAAAGTGGACATGCACAACTACACATATGCTAGATCATTTTCCTTTAAAAGTTGCACACAAACTGAGCTTTCTAAACCTTGCATTGAAAATTTGATGTCCTTCAGGACCCTTGTACAAATTTTGATGTTGACTGTTGCCTTTTTACAACACAAGTCATAAAACTGAAAACTGTTGTATAACTACCTAGTACATTTTATTTTTCTGTTGAAGAATATAGTAGATATCTGACTCTGATTTGACTCTTTGACTGCATGTTTGACTCTTACCTCCATCGTTGCCATTCATGATAGAATATCTCAGTGGGTAGCTGACGCTCTCCTCTGTCACATATACTGCTGTTGCCATGACAACAAAGGATTGTGGGGGCAGGCTCTCAGGAATTGTCACATCATACAAGTCTTTGGAGAACTGGGGCAGGGACACGTTGGCAGGCAGTACATAGATAGTCACCTGTGATAGAGGCAAGATGTTACATGTATGGTCATTCACTTTTGCAAACTGGTACAAAGTGTGACAAACATTTAATCTGAAGTCCTAAAAGCCAACTCACATCATTGCTATTGTTTGCTATGAAATAATGGTTATAAGAATAGACTTTGTGACTATCACTTACAAAATGAAGAACACATTGAACACATGGGGATGAACAGTGACAGCTGAGACTCTGA
>NC_049981.1:28498070-28504061 GCF_000003815.2 Branchiostoma floridae
AGTTACACATGGTACATTCTACATGATGCTACTATGCCAATGACATCAAAACTTTTTCCTGTATCATACACTAACTAATTGTAATGATCAATTGATGCATTTACCTGTGATATTCAGGGTTATGTTATCACCATCAGGGTCAGTGGTCAAGATTTGCACCACTTCTGTTCCGACAGTTGCATTCTCTCTCAGGACCTTGAGATAGGGCTGCCTGCTGTATCGTGGTGCCCTGTTGACATGCACAGTGAGGGTGGCATTGCTGTCCAGCAGGCTACTGTCTGGTACAAAGGCTGGTGGGTTGTAGGCTTGCACACTCAGGGTGTAAGTGTCAATGCTTCCCAGCCTAGCAGCAGTTTTAATTGTGCCTAGTTGAGCTGTAAAACGTACAGAAAGAAGTATGTGTATGAGAATACTCTCCTTTATATGATGCCTGCTTCCAAAACAATTGATTTGTTTGCACTTGTAAATCATGTTGTTTCTTTAATTTGATACATCCTTCATTAGATCTCTTTCTGGAGGATGATTAACATAATATATGAATATATTAATGAGGTGTTATTGAATTTTTTATCAAAGAAGAGTGCTCATACTTACTTTCCACAAAGAAAGTATCATCATCATTGCCCCCATTGATGGCATAGTATACCAGGTTGTTCAATGGACCAGAGTCTGGGTCTGCGGCACTGAGTAGAAATATCTAGGAAAGGTGAAAGAAGTATAAAATGTTAGATTTTGCTTTGACAATTATTCACATGTACATGTATGACCTTGTAGTAGGCTTTTTCACTGACATGCTTTATGCAGCTTTATTTCAAACGCACGTGAGGTTATAAACAAAATTCAGTCAAAGTCATCCGTAGCAACATGCCAGTAGTGTACTCTGAAGAAAAGACTAGCAGAGTGTGATTTAAACAAAGAAGGTTGCTGTGAAATATGGGACTTATTTTTTTCAATAACAGGTAGTCAATTCCAATTGCAACAGACAAGAAAAACATTGCCTTTATTGAGATGGCTCTATGCCTATTCTCACTTACCGAGCTGCCAATCCTCACAGTCTCTCCAATGTACACTTCAAAGGTAGAGTTGGAGAACTTAGGAGGGCTGTCATTAACATTTTCAACAGAGACAGTCACCATTGCTGTAGTGTTTCTTGGTGGGGAGCCCATGTCTGTAGCCTAAGAAGACCAAACAATCTCAATTCTTTATACAACAGACCTGTACTATTGGTACAGTCAGTATAACCTTTGGCATTAATGTATCACACCAAATTTGCAGGCATTTTGTCACACCTTACCTTTCCATATCTAGCTGCAAGCAATGTTGTTGTTGTTAGATCATTGAGAAAAGAAAAAAATCTGATCTAGTAATGAGTTGCACCACATAGACATTGATGATGATTTAAGCACCAAAACTGAATTGTGCATATATAAATCTGTCCTTGGTGCTGAAGTACTGGAATTAAGGCAGCTGTGATGTACCTTTGTCCTTCTAAGCTGACAAAAACTGATATATAGTTGGTGTTGAACTGAAAGTTGGCTTTTATCCTCACAAACACTTCTAAGAATCCTAAAAAGCATACCTCGACTGTGATGTTGTATTCTGCTGTTGCCTCTCTATCCAGTTGGCCTACTGTTGTGATCTGCCCTGTTGTATTGTCAATGCTGAAGACATTGTCTGCAAAACAATATGAAATGTGTGTGAGCCTACAATGCTGTGACATCAAACAAGTGGGTTACTTTTTTTTTTTTGTTCCACTTGGTGTTGGGCTTTAAAGAAACCTGTCTGCTTTTAATGTAACTTACCATTGTCAGCAGTTATGCTGTACAGGATCTCCCCATTCTTTCCAAGATCCATGTCTGTTGCAATTACACCACCAACTGCACTGCCTGGTGTGGCAGCTTCAGACACTATGAAATGGTAGGGGGGACTCTGGAATGTTGGGTCCTGGTCATTGATGTCTGTTACTGTAACTGCCACCTGAAAACAGGGAAAATGTACAGTGTATTTATGATATGATTAGAACATGTATATGACCATCTATAACACACCAAAAATGCCTGAGCACAATTTGCTGCTTCTTTTGTAAAATGTAATTGACATGTGGTAAAAACAACATGAGAAATGGCAACAACTAAAAGGCTTTATGTTATGAGTCTATAGCAAACGATTTTAAGCATATGCTGCATTGATAGCCTTACCGTTGTGTATGCTGTGTGCTGAGGGATTTTGTCGTCTGTTGCTCTCACTAAAAGTTCATACGAGTCTTTTGTCTCCCTGTCCAGACTGCTCTTAACTTGTACTGCAGCCTAAAGGATAGAAGATGTCATAAAGTTTACATAAATTGTTTAATTTGAACCTGTAGAAGGCAATTCTTAGCAGTGGTGACATTGACAGCTCTCCTCTTCTTACTGTCTGACAAATAATCAAATATCAACCACTGACTAATATTTGGAAAGACTTACCATATTGTCTCCCTGTTGTAGTTCAAATATTTCCACCCAGTTCAACAGCTCAAAGCTGATGACAGTGTCTGGGTCCTCTGATGATGCAGATATGTTGAAGGCCAGGGGAGTTCCTAAACAACATACATAATGGACCAATTTTAGGCATGTCTTGTGGTAGTAAGTATGCTTGTAGAGAGGCATCCCTTGAAAAAGGTGACAAAACAAGTGTACACAGGTCTGTCTACTGTATTCTTCTGACCTGAAGTTGTATCCTCTGCCACTCTGACATTGTATGTGGAGTTCCCAAACACAGGCGTAGCATCCTTCACATCTCCTACCGTAACAAACAGCTCAGCTGTACCACTCAATGGAGGGGTCCCAGCATCTGTGGCTACCACACTGAACCTGTAAGAACAAAAAAAGAAGAATTCTACTTTTTTTCCTGTGCATGAGATTAAATTCAAGTGTAGCTGCTTTTGTATCAGATAATGTTACATAAGATGGGACAGTGCTACTGTATTGAAAACAAAATCCTACAAATCCAAATTTGTGTTGAAAATAAGATGTCTGATGATATGCCATCCTATGCACACACATAATGTCTCAATGGTCTCTTTTAGGTAAAAAAAGGAACATCTTTTCACACTGCACACAAAAATATTGATTAAATAGAGATTACACTTAAAGGGAACACAAAATATATGTCTAGAATGTTGACCCACCTGATGGTAGTACTGTTTGTTTCGTTAACCATCCCAGAGATGAGTCCCTCTTCAGTTAACTTCTCTACTGTTAGGATTTCCCTCATCCTCACCAGCCCTTTATCATCCACATCGAAGTACTTTGTACCGTTCCCTCTCAGACTGTAGGTTAGTTCTGCATTGGTTCCCTCGTCAGCATCAGTCGCAGATGTCTCTGCCACAACCATGCCAATAGGAGACTGTTCCAGGATGCTCACATGGTATGTAGAGGGGTTGAACTCTGGAGGGTTGTCGTTTTCATCAGTGACGGACACAGTCACGGTGGCAGTTGAGTTGAGGGAAGTTGGCATGCCGTTGTCCTGGGCAAAGACTGTGAATGTGAAGGATGCTGCATCCCCTTCTCTGTCCAGGACTTCAGTAGTTATGATCTCTCCTGTTTCCTTACTGATGTTGAAGGGCACTTCTTCACCTATACAAACAGGTAGAAAATAGTATTTCATATACAACCACACGTTTTATTCAATGTTTCACACTACAGGATGCAGTTTGAATTTCAGTTGGCAAATTTCATTGGTCTTTTGTTTCATAAAATTTAGACAAGACTGACCAACTAGCTGGAGGCAATTGCAAAGACGTTTAATCTGTGAAAAGTTGAAGTTATGTTTCAAGACATGGAACTTAATCTATTGATTCCAAGGTAAATGAAGTAACAATGGATATAATTGTATTCTCTCATATGTAAGCCTGAAGGAAGTGCTACTCACCTGATGGGTCCAGGTAATAACTCACTTCTCCATTTCCACCCTCATCTGTATCTTCTGCAAAGACAGTGCCAACCAAAGTGCTCGCATTCATGTTCTCTGACACTTGGAAGTTGTAGTGGGAGGTGTCAAACTCTGGTGCATTGTCATTAACATCAGTGACAGAGATGGTTACTGTGGATACTGCAGAATTAGGCACCTCTCCACCATCAGAAGCAGTGACTGTTAGCGTGATGTTTGGATCTTGCAGTGACTCATAGTCCAAGTTTGCAAGAACACTGATAATACCTGCCAGAAAAGGACACAAAAATGTGCAAAACTTTAAGCAACATCAGAAGTCAGAATGGATGTGTCAAATGTATACATTTAAGGTCTGGGAGTTTCAGAATTTCAAAATTTTGATACACTCAAATCACATCTTTTTGTGTTACAGACAAAAGAGCACCAGATATTTCTAATTACAAGCAATTATTACAATATCAAAAGAGAAATTGTTCACAACTTACCAGATTCCCTGTCCACAGTAAATTTCCCATCAGCCCCTGAGCTAAGGTAGAAGGTGACTCTCCCATTGGCACCTTCATCAGTGTCGTTGGCAAAAACTTGCCCCACAACAGTCCCAACAGCTACACTTTCCTCAACATTGAAATGAGAGACATTACTTGGGAAAAACTGAGGGGTGTTGTCATTTTGGTCCAAAATGGTGACCTGAACTTGACAGAATTCTACATTTTCACCATCTGAGACAGAGATGTTTAGGCTGTATTGTGATGTTTCTTCTCTGTCGAGGGATTGGGTGGTGTTGAGCAGCCCTGTTGTGGAATCTACAGAAAAAGGACTTGTTGAGTTTGGTCCTTGCACAAGTCTATATTCCAGTACCTCAGCAGCATCTTCATGTGTGACTTCAACCTACACAAAATCAACAAGGAATACTATTAGATAATGTCAGTATCTACATTGGTGGCAATAAAATAAATTTGAATTTTAAAATGATATCTAATCATCCATAAAAGACTACTTTAATTTCTTTACAACAGGCAATTCAGGATAGAAATAAGATAATCAAAAATAAGATTTTAATGATTTTGGCAAAATTCATGGTTATATGTACAATATGACAGTAAGTTACGATCACATTGCCTATCAGCGTTCATGTAAGCCTAGATACTGAACTCACCTGTAGAAGTTGAACTGGGCTGGGCTGATTCTCCATCAGTGTCACCTGGAAAGGCTGCTCTTTACACTGGGGCGGAGACTCGTTCACACCAATGACAGAGATTGTTACATCTGCCACATCTGACCGAGGCGATTCTCCACCTACACATCAAGGAACAAAACTTAGTCTGATGTACATGTAACGTTATGGAGATCGTGTGTATCGGAGAAATGTTGTGCAACGTCTCACCCCGTCCACCAGGGACGACAGATGATGATGATGATGGAGCACAGCAACCGAAATGGACATGATAAGACAAATGCCCTGCAGTATCCATCATCTTCACTTTTCACGAGCCCCTTGTAACAGAACACATCTTGGCTCTTACAGCTCTTTTCTGAGTACTTATAGGTTAAGTTACTACTTTGATCAAGGAATTCTTAACATTTCACTCATTAATGTTCAATATCAGTAATTGCCAGTTACCCATCGTGTGCAGACGTAAATACTCACCATCCTGTGCCTTCACAGACAGCCGATACTCCGGGGTGGTCTCATAGTCTAAACTTTTGTTGGTCTGGAGAAAGATTTCCCCAGTTCTACTGTCGATGTAGAAAACTTCATCACTGTTTCCACTTCGTATTGAATAAGTGATATTGCTGTTTGAACCCTCATCTTCATCAGTTGCTGTAACCTGTGACATGGAAAATAAGTAAAAAAAGGTGCAATTTTAAGTTAAAGATCTTGTTTGTTTTGATGTATCATGAAAGGAAGGCCCTAGACATATCAGCTGGAGTCTTTGATAGCTTTTCATCATAATGCTTGCCTCCAAAGAAGAAAAAAAACAGAATTTGAAGGTAACATAGTAGACTTTCAAAAATATCTGCTTTGTTAACTGTACATCTTGACATTATAGATTGATATTACTA
>NC_049981.1:28504624-28530485 GCF_000003815.2 Branchiostoma floridae
AATGAAGAATGATTTGGTGTTGTTCATCATGTTGTAATGATAGCATTTTTGTGCTTCATGCTTACCTGTAACTGAATCTCCTATAGTGTAAGACAGACTGTCGCCATCCAGGTCAGTGGCACGCACCATTCCTACAAAACTGCTTTTCCTTTCATTCTGGATAGGAAGGGGAAGTATTGAAAGTAAAGAATTAATTGTGTTTCATGATGCCCAAGCTACTAGTATCACATGATTCCTCTCCTAGAAATACAGTGAGTGTCAATCCAAAAGATATTAGAATTTAGACTTTACCTCATAGACTTCAAAGTTGTATGTTGTGTTCTGGAAGACTGGTGCATTGTCATTCTCATTCACAACAAGGATGTCAACAGTGGCATTGCTGAGGAATGAAAAACACGAATCAAGACCACATTTAAGCAATACTATTACCATAAGAATGCTGGTTCTGTTTTGTATTTCTCACTTCACCATGCACGTTTATTTTACAAAATTGCTGGATAATATATTTCATTTAATGTGTGTAGGTTGTGATACTGTAATGTGTGAAATCTGTATCTTGCAAAGCCTTCTCTTAGGGTAATGTATTAAGCACTTAACAAAATTTGATTCTTTATAGAATCCATTTTCAAAGATGCAAACATGCTTTAACAGAGGAAAGTAACAATGTAGGGAAAACTACAATGATAATATTGGATCACTGATAATTTCTTACCTGCTCCTGATGGGAGTGCCAGCATCCTTTGCCTCCACAACTAGCTGATAGGACCTGTTCCCCTGATCATGGTCTAGTGTTGTTTCCAAGGTGATTTCTCCAGAACCGCCGTCAATAGCAAACGTGTTCTGCTGCATGGAAAGAAGATGATTGTATTACTTAAGAAGAATATTTCTCGTAACCTTTATCTCAATACATGTATTATTGAATTACTGTGTCAAAAGTTTAAAGAAAGCAAGAAGAGATACTTCAATGTAGCCATTTAATAATGATGAAAAATATTCCTAGGCTGTGGTGTTATTAAATGCTATAATTGTTACATATAGATCAGAGAAAATATTGTCATCTGCCTCCTCCCATCTATCTTGGTTAGACAATGGGTTTGGCCATGGTAGGTCAGGCAACTTTTTCATGAATGATAAACCTACTGTAAATGTTTTTAAATTTGCATTGGTTTAGTTTTGTGGTAAGGAGCAACTGGAGTGTTCACTGTGGTTTTAATTTTGTGATGTCACTATAGTCACATACTGTAATAGAAATACTGGCAGTCTTAAGTTCATGGTGAAGCAGAAAACATGTTACAGTAGAAGCCAGTTAATTGCACACCGGATTACGCACACTTCTGTTAACTGCACAGAATGCCCAAATCCCAAACCGGTGCGGTCCAGCTAGATAACTTGGCATTATTGCACCAGCCGGATAATTGCACGAAATTCACTGGCAAATAGGCCGTGCAATTAAGTGGCTTCTACTGTACAACAATGAAATTTAACAGTATTCTTGAGTGACAGTTCCTACCACATTTTTGTTCATTGACAAGTGAATGTGGTAGTGCATGCTGGTAGTAGAGGGGATAACTGGAACTAAAAAGTCCAAGAAGTGATGAATACTATGTTGAACTCACCTCATTCCCAGAGATAATAGTGTAGGTGATGTTCCCATTGTCTCCACTGTCAATGTCTGTGGCCATTACCATGGCAACCGCAGTGCCATTAGTGGCTGTCTCATTGACCTCTACTTCATAAACATCTGCAAGCAAAGGGGAAGGAACCAATAAGAGTTGATAGCTTTATCAATTCTATGTTTGCTGAGAAAATATGAATTGGTAAGTATGCATGAGAATGGTGTACATTTTTGTACATTTTGCATGTGATGTAAACAGGATGATCATGTTTTGTGCTGACCTGTCTGTTTCCCTTTTCTCCACACAAAAAGATATCTTTTGCCTACCAGGGAATGTGCTGTTTGGTGCAGGAGGAAGTATGATATGAATATGCTTTTACTAGTTGTTCCCTTCTGACAGCCTGCTCCAGGTACTGCTAACACCAGGTTGTATTCCTTGTAACATCAGTACAATTTTCTCAAATCAACCATTCAAATCATGCACATTATTTTGATAATTGGTATGTTGTTAAGCTGTATCATGTATCATTGAATGTTTTTCCAGGATCATTAGGATGCCTGCTTGTAAGCTACACATTGTACGTGTTGAAGAGGAAAAGAAAGGGACAGAAAGAATGCAAAAAAGGTCATGTATTACAGCTTTGATTAATACTGACTAGTGGTTGTATATATCATAATATCATGATAATTATTTTTACTCCAGATAATTGAAAACAATGTTTCCAACTAGACCTTGCTGGATACAAGATTGTGTTGCTTTTTAAGAGGAATAGATTTATCTGGCACAGGTAATTTGTCTAAAAAGTTTACAGAAATTTAGCCTTTTGTCTTAAGTATGGTATATTGAAGGGATACCTTTTGTGAACTCTGGTGCATTGTCGTTAACATCAGTCACAGTGATGTCCACCACTGCTGTTGAGTTATGAATTCCATCTGTGGCCAAAACCTGAAGAAAAACATGTGCAAGGACAGGAAGGTTCAGCCTTTTGCTGTAACTTCATACTACAGTAGCTCCTACTATAAAGGAATTGTTCTGTCATAACTTTAATAGTGAAGTTATCATAATATGAGACACACTATAAGTGTCTTTACAGTGGAAAAAATGAATGTGACTGTGAAGTAGCTCAACATCATATTTAAGGATACACTCTGATATTACTATTTAACATTATATGAAACGCTGTATTCAAATTTCAGGGAAAGACAAAGTAATAATCATTTCACCTCAAGTTGAAATCCTGTGTTGTTGCTGGGTGGGTCATAGTCGACCTTTTTCATTACAGTGATCGTCCCTGACATTTGGTCAATACTGAAGACACCATTGTCATCTCCCGAAATGATGCTGAAACGAATCTCCCTATTGGCTGGGTCTGTGTCGGCATCTGTTGCATTTACTGTTAATACAGTGCTTCCAGTTGTAATGTTTTCCAAGATGGTGGAAACGTATGGGTCAGAAGTGAAGACTGGTGGATTATCATTGATGTCCTGAAAAAATTATAATGAAGTCCATTTAAAACACACTATAGAAATTATATCATTGCACAGGTAATAGCTTCAGTATGATTTACAACATTACATTTTACTGGGTGAAGTGATTTGACATTTATTCACCCCTTTCACCCCCTATGCCAAAACAAATGCTTAATAGTACTAAGTGCAATACCATACATTTTTACAATGTTCATTTCTGTTCCTTCTGAACTGTTGTAACCAAGATTGTTGTAACTAGGGCTGGGTATCGGTACAGCGTACCGGTACAAAACCGGTTTTCCTCATTGGACCGGTCCAGAAAAACCGGACCTGAAAAAATTAGGTGGACCGGATGTTGGACCGATTAGAAAATTAACAGATTATTTTATCAGGCATTCACACGTTTTGGCGCTTGCAGTTGGAAGAAAATAACAAGAGTGAAGTAGTGTAGAGTTTATAGTAATTTCTACCAAGTTTTACAGCCAATCGTACAGGTGCAGTTAGCGTTGTAGGATTTTAAAACCCCAGTGTAAGTCTAATACTCCACCAAACAGATTTCTTTGTAGTGAAATGGACCATTGGTATCAGTCATACTGCATCAGGTCCAGGTTCAGGTCCGGACCTGGACCTAATCCTCTGAACCTGAACCGGACCTGGACCTGAATTTTCTGTACCGGTACCCAGCCCTAGTTGTAACCCATAGAGAAAATCTCAGTTTCTCTTTTAACTCAATTGTCAAGTACATGAATGCTGAAATAACATAACATAACAGAATAGCATGAAAGATTACATAACTAAACGGCAAGCAATTGCATAACAGACTGTTATTATAATTGATTCCCACCTGAACTGAAACAACGACAGTGGCTGTATCATTGTCCCCACTACCATTGTACAGCTCTGTGTTGTAAGCCATGACTGTGAGGCTGTAGTTGGCAGGCCCACCATCCCTGTCCAGTGGAGTCACAAGAGACAGCCTCCCTGTAGTTTGGTCAATGCTGAAGACAGATGTGTCACCCTCAGTAATGATGTAGTTGGTGTTGTTGTTGGGGTCTGAATCTGAATCTGTAGTCTAGAAAGAGAGAAGACAAAACATCTTCATGCATAAAGCTATCATTTTTTGCAGTACCCCAGGGGCCAACTTCAATTAGACATTATAGATGTTACAGTAGCTTTTCCCAGTCTCTCTATTCATGTATGTGATGAATTCCCTAGTCACTATGTGTGACTCTCTAGCAAATGGCTGGATTCAGAGACTGCTGTCACATTATTTCTTGTTAATTTCTATACACTCTTTAAACCTTATGATTTTATAGTATAATCATAACATTCATGATAATATGCCTCACCTGTAGTGTTATGAGGTCAGATTCTGTCATATTTTCATCAACTGTGACCATGTAAGATTGCTGTGAGAATGTGGGCAGGTTGTCATTGATGTCCAGTAGAATAACGGTCACTGTTGCTGTGGAACTCAGAGAGGGTCGGCCTTGGTCACTGGCAACAACCACAAACTGAACCTGTGTGGATGTTTCCCTGTCCAGTGGCCCAAGGGTTGTGATCTGACCAGTGCTTGGGTCAACTGAGAAGTCTGAGCTGCTGGGTTTTATGGAGTATAGAATGTCTCCATTGGAGCCAGTGTCATTGTCTGAAGCCTGAAAAACACAAGAGGAACTAACTATTTCGGGAAGTATCTTTCAATGAGACAGTGGTGAATTTGGAGTATCATGGTCTCAACAATCAACTTCAACAACCAAGTCAACCAATCATGTTAACTTGGTGCTTATTGTAACTCTGAATAATACAAAGAAAGTACTAACATACATTTATATGATTTGCCTGAAGTATTAATCATCAGTAAAAAAAATTCAAATACTGAAAAATCTTCTAACTGAAAGTATCAACTCATGTAGTTCCATTGTATCTAAAAACAGGGTATTTAGGGACATCAAGTCAACAGATGGTGGTTTCAAACTAGATCATTGTGAAAATTAAAATTGCAAGTTGAAACCACCGTCTGTTGACTTGATATCCCTGAATGACCTGTTTTATGGATCACCCAATGGATAAACTTAAAGTAAACTGGTGTAAGTTTTCCACTCTCATTCTGTGTATCGTTTCTGGCGCTGTTTGGCCCAAATACAGTATTAACCTGTTGAAGTCATGTACTCACTGAGATAGTGCCCACTACATATGAAGCAGATTCCTCTTCTGGGAAGGTAAAAGTGTAGCCTGTCTGGTTCATCACTGGGAAGTTGTCATTCACATCTTGTACAGTCACAATCAGCTGGGTAGTGGCATCCTGTACAAAACACATGAGGAACAAAATGTAAAGACTGAAAGAACTGAATCAGATTATCAAATGATCTAAATGACCTGTGAATGATCTGCTGCATTTTGTTTGTTATGGTATCATATGAATCGTTTGTTCTACCAGGTAGTTTGTTTTCTTCCGAATATATTGTATATACTGCATATTTCTTGTCTCAAAATTAATTTGCTGTTGGGGCAATCCCATGATATGTCATGTAAGACATTTTTAGGTCTAGTAGTAACCAAAACGAATTAGGATAGCTTACATGAAGCCAAACAGAAAAAAAAGTGTATCTGAAGGAAGTGAACTTACGAATGTTCCATCAGACACTTTCACAGTGATGTTGTAGCTGTCAGTCATCTCACGGTCCAGCTCTGAGGATATCACAACCTGAACTTCACCATCCCTGGAGACAGGAAAACACCACAAGTACAATCACTTCATAGCAGGTTGGGTATCACAGATTGACAGCAGATAGTCTATCTGTAATACAAATGCTGTTACCCATGGCCATAACAGCCCCCCTCTTCTCAGGGGTTTGCCAAAGATAGGCGGGCCACTGTAAGCACAATTGGATCAGGCTACTAGGAAGCTACACTTTTTCATTAACAGTGCTTAAGCTGGTGCACCACCAAATGTAATTTAGATATACAGATGTAGTAAAAAAAAAGACCAGGTTGTACCTTGCATCAGAGAGGTTGAACTGGCCAAAACTCCCTTCTTCTATTTGAAAAGTGAGCTGTGCATCCCTGTCGCCATCAGTTGCCTGTAACAAATTATGATTATGATAATCATGATACACATTATCGGATACTCAAGCTAAGAACATATTTTCATATCTTTGTCATGTCTCTAGCTTTCTTCAGCAAGGCCGTTACTGTCCCTGATAGGTCTCTGAATGGAAGGTGATTTCAGCACTAAGGACATGTCAAACGATGAATCAGGGGTCCCATGGTAAACAATGCTTCTAAACTCAAACATGACATGGTTATCAAGATTATAACTTAAAACATGTTTTTTTTTTTATTCAACCATCTCAAAAGCCTTTTGTAGCCCTCACCTTCAGGGTAGCCACCACAGTGCCAGTTCCAGCTGCTTCAGACACCTGTGCTGTGTACTGCTCCTGACCAAACTGGGGCTTGTTGTCATTCACATTGGTCACATTGATGTTCACTATAGCTGTGGTCACCCTGGAAAATATAACCAGAAAAATTCCGCACATTTAGAAGTAAGATAGGATTAGGCTTAGCCTCCTTTTAATTTGATAGCAGATCATTAACATTAAGATCTACTTGTATTGCCTGAGCTATAATAAGCAAGTAGGAAACATATAATGATGCATACATCAGCATCTAACATGCTGCAAACATTTCTCCATATCTTTGTTGTTACTTGTCTTGAGCTTTAAACAGGAAGGCCAAAAGTGTTTATGTCAGGTCACTGAATGGAAGGTGCTTTCAGCACCAAGGACATGTCAAGCCATGGATAACAACTATGGTAAAGAATTCTTGGAAACTCAAACATACCATAATCATCTGTACATACATAACACACATATCCGTGTATAATTTCCTAAATCTTCATTCTGAAAGCTGTATCAGTCTGATCGCCACATTTGCTACTATCTGCAAATCTGTTTCAAGACATGGAATCTACAAGGTCACCTTGAAGCAGCGCCTTGATCAGCAGCCATGACCACCACAACGTAAGACTCCACAGTGTCGGCATCCAGACTCCCAGACACTGTGATGTTCCCATCTGTGCTGATGGAGAACTTGTCCTTCCCATCACTGGATGCAAATATGATGCTATAGAGGATGTCTCCATTGGTACCAGAGTCTCGGTCTGTTGCCGTCACCTGTAGTCATAGCAAGCATGGTGAGACATTGTTTTCAGGTGCATAGTACAGCTCACTGTGTTCTAAATATAGCAGTTAAGGCAAAAAAGTACTGTGAATTTTGATCTACGCAGTGCTATTAGCACATATTGTGCGGAATAAAGGCAACAAGACTGGCAATAAAAATGTATTATTGCCATGACGACGATTGAGGGTACAACAATACAGCTCAAATCAGAAATAGACTGGAACTTCCCTGTCGCACTATCCCTGGCACAATATACTAGCCCACCTGTAACATAAACCTACAGCCAGCAGAAATGTACTATCCCCGGTACAGCACAATGGTCTGCCAGTGACCTAAACCTACAGCTGAGCACTACAGAAGTATTTCCTGTCTGCCTGTGGCGTATGGCTTGAACAAGCTCTAGAAAAGAAAATGTATCCTTCATAACATAACATAACATAACAACCAAGACAACGTGATCCATTGTGCAGAGTTCCCTGTCTAGTTTCAAAGGACAAATTCCTCCAGGGAGCAAGTGCGACCTACATTCCACCATTGCATACCAGAGATACATCTGGAACAGATTTGGGGGGGAGGGCTTGCATACCCAGCATACTGCATTCCTGTGGAAATGCCTGTGCAATTCCTAGAATTTTTGCAGACTGAATGCAAAATATACCACTTGACGACTCCCCTGAGGCGTCGTCAAAAAAATTACATCAAATTTTTATCTACATGGTGTTATTAGCTTAATCTCAAGGGGGCCAAATTTTATGGAAAAAAGTGTGAAATCATTGAATGAGTAAACTACTGTAAACTTTTCAAACATAATGCGTTGCATGACAAACATGGTGTTTTTTTAGTTTTTAGTGTTTCCTGAGACTCCCTGGGAAGTTTGAAACTACATGTAATACCTACCTGTGTCACAACAACTCCATTTTTGGCATTCTCTGGCACAGCTGCATTGTATTCGTCAGCAGTGAATGTGGGGCTATTGTCATTCTCATCCAACAGTGTGATGAGAACTGTGGATGTAGGGCTGCGGTACTGTTCTGTGGTGTTTGTTTCAACTGCATAAACCTGAATTTAAGGGTAAAAAAAATGAAATATTTAGAAGATTGCTAATCAAACGTTTTTATGTTCAACCTATCCATTCATTCCCATCTCTGGTCAGTGGAGTAGGGGTAAATTTATTGAATCATATCATAGTCTGCATCATGATTTTGCCATGCATTTTTGTTAACTGAAATGTTGTCATTGGTAAAGATGAAGTAAAATTAAGTACAACTAAGAATCAGTTGCATACAGCTTCACAAGTTTGTAACAAACAATTTAATGTCGAAGTTATGTCTTGCATGCTATTTTGTCGCAACCTCAATAAATTTCTAATTTTGTGGTATCTTAGGCAAAGTAATGTGTATATCATCATAGCCAATCTATATTCTGTTTACATGAATGAATGTTAGACATGCAGGTAATGAGATGTCACAGATTAAAGATAATTGAACTTCATTGTCACTAACAAAAAATAACAGATGTTATCTGAAACGTCTGATTGTTTCCCCATATCATATCCCTGCAGTTGCTTGTCATAGTTGCTATTTGACGTATGTTCAGCTTACCTGTAGTGTGAAATTGTTGTTGGTCTCCCTGTCCAGGATACTGCTGTTGCTGACACTGATGTAACCAGTGGTGCTGTCAATAGTGAAGACATCTGAAGGTTCCAGCACATACATGAACACTGCATTCTCTCCCTGTAAAATATCATTAGAAATATATAAAGTTCCCTATCAAATATTTTTGATAGCTTCAACCTGCCAGACCCTTGTAAGCTTAAGCCAGATACAAAAGCTACCTGTCTGTAGATAGTTGCAAACAAATCTACCAATTGACTGTTACAAAAGATAATGATTATGGTTTTACAAAAGTTATTGAGATATAAAGACATGCACATTTTCTCTGCAAATACATCCAATTTCATCAGGTTGGAAAATAGCTCAGAGGTTGAGCTCCTTAATTCACAACCAAGATGTTTACAACAATAGCCATTGTTGTTGTAAACACCTTGCTTGTGAATAAACCTGTTGTCATGTTCATTGTTTTCGCCCTGGTACAGATTCGTCAATACTGCACTCCTCATACCTCATCCTTGTCTGAAGCTGTGACAGTGAGTACAGGAGTCCCCCTGGGGGCATTCTCCACCACTGTTGCCTGGTACTGGCTGGCTGACATCTGTGGTTGGTTGTCGTTGGCATCTTGTACCACGATGTAGACACGGGCCTCTGCTGATCTGACACTGTTGTTTGACTGTACTGCCTGGGTAAGCAATAATTATGATACAATCTGATATGTTTTTGCTTTATGCTTTTGACTTTCAGTGGCACTGTTTTTTTTTTCAGAAGGTCAAAATATTAGCAATTGCACAGGTATGGTACCCTAAACTTGATATTCTAATGCATATTGGAGAATTTGTAGTATTTGGTCTCCCTACATCTTGCTTATTTGATCCTCTTTACTTGCGTAAGCAATGTAGTATACTACATCCTTAAGATATTTCATGTCAGGATTTAAAGGTAACTTTTAAAGATACTCTTACTCACTCACTCATTCACTCAGTCTCTTACTGCCATATCCATATTAATGTAAGCCAGGCATTCTTATGAAAATGGTATGCAACTCATAATTTTCTCAATTTTGTTTGTTTGTTCCTATTTCTGTTTGTTGACCAAGAATAAGACTATCTCCCATGATAGTTTGTTTACCTTGATGGTGAGTGTTACATCATGTACTGTCTCCCTGTCCAGTCCTCTCACCACAGACAGCTCTCCTGTTGAACCATCAATGCTGAAATAGCTCATCAGGTCTGATAGGTCTGTTGGTGTGGAAGATGCTGCAATGTGGAATTATAAGATTGAAATGTTGTAGAATAAACTAAATGTGTCATCAGGAAGAGACTTTGTTATTTGATGAACAATAATTTATTTTGAAAGTATTGATTTTTTTGTTTTCCTTTTGTAAAGTTAGACATATTCCTATTTTCATCATAATTTTTGTTGTCCCCTTTCCCAGAAAATAAAGGTAACTCTTAGTGTCAATAGATGTCATTGCTGAATGATGCACACTTCATGACTTTGAAACAAAAACCGAAGATTGTTGACTACTACACACCTTTCTGTATTGAGTACTCTAGTGTTTGGTTGATGCCAAAGTCCTGGTCATAGGCAAGGATGGCAGCAGGTGATGTGATCAGGCTCTCTGTTGCATTCTGGATGTAAGCAGTCATGACTTTTACTTTTATTCAAAGTGTTAAAAAGCTCAGAAAGACCATTCAAATTACTTTAAGAAAAGTATAATGTATCATATTGCTACAGTTATTAGTTAATTCCTGAAATACATTGTACACAATATGTACATGTGTGGAAACATCACTTTTGAGTCAAATGTGAAAGCAGTACTGTATGGAGATAAACAAATGATCTAAGAAACTGTTCTTATAAATCAATATAAACTCCAGCAAAGTATAAATCAGACTGGAAGTTATAGAAAAGGAAAACAGCTCACCTCCACAACAGTAGCTTCATAGATGTCATGTTGAAAGACTGGATCCAGATCATCTTCATCAGCTACAGCTATGGTCAGTGTTGTGTTGGAGCTTCTGGATGGGCTACCTTGGTCCTGAAAACAAGACAACAATTCCATTATGTAGAAATAGGTATAGAAGTGATGATTTAAAGTTGATAACAAATTAACCATGTGCAAACAACACAGGCAATGATGCAAAGTTTGAGTGCAGATGGTCATGACAGAATTTTTTACAACTGCTTATGATTTATTTCATGTTAAAAACATAGAGAATGACTCTAAAACTGTTCAAATGATAACTGAATTTCAATTACCCGAACTTGCACAATGAGCTCAAACTGCTGTGGGCCAATGTCATAATTCAGTGATGAAGATAAGGTCACAGCTCCAGTTGTTCCAACTGCAAAGTAGGAAGTCTGTCAAGGAATGAAATACAAAGACATTTAATCCACATATCCGTATTGGTTTTAAAATCATAAACAACTTACAAAATTGATTTATTTCTTTTTTCTGTCATTTTTATCCAGGGTTGCCCAGCTCAGTGATGAACACTGCTATGCAGTGGGCCCCAAAAAAATAAACAAGTACATACAGTTACTAACAGACAACAAAATTAACATACAACAAATTAATTATGTATATCTATCTATCTATATAATAATTAATATGTGTTACACAGTTATGAAAATAATGAATTTCAAAACAATGACAATAATGATAACAATAATAAACTAGAGTTCCACGAACACATACCTTTGCCAAATAAACCAGGTTTGTTATGTAGAATGATGTCTGTAGACAAATGCGTTACTCCTTTCATTTTCTTTATAATGATATGCTTGGAGTTGGTTTATAAAATTTCAGCATTGATCATGCAAATTAGATCCCAAGTTACAATTAATTGATATCGAATTGCATACCAAAATCATGATGATCCTTTAATCCATTCTTGACTTATTCTCTTTCAAAGTCTTTAAATACACCTCTTACTCTCTTCCCTCTTTCTCAGTTACATATGTGAAAACTTTGATGAAAGTACTATAATGGAATACAGTGGATTTATGAACTTTTCCTCATCAATTATGCAAATTAGCTGTTAATTTGCATAATAAGTATCACATTATATGTCTTCACTTAGGCTATCTACATGCCAAAAATCATGACGATCCGTCAACACGTTCATATTTTCTCATTAATTATGCAAATGAGATCATCATGTGCATGATAAAAATGTATTGACATTTCTCTCTTTCTCAGCTACATATGTGACAAGTTTTAAAGTCCTATCATGGAATGTAGTGAATTTATAAAATATCCTCATTAATTATGCAAATTAGCTGTTGATTTGCATAATTTGTATCTATTATGCAGGTCTTTACTTACGCTACCTACATACCAAAAAACATGATGATCCGTCAACATGTTCATATTTTCTCATTAATTATGCAAATGAGGCCATCATTTGCATAATTGATATCTATCGACATTTCTCTCCTTCCCAGCTACATATGTGACAATCATTATTATGCAAATTAGCTGTTGATTTGCATAATAAGTATACCATTATGTACGTCATCACTCATTCTATCTACATACCAAAAATCATGACGATCCGTCAACACGTTGTAGAGTTATTCTCGTCCAAAGTTTGAAAGGAAACCGGTGCCTGTAGTTCCAAAAAAGCCGCTAGGGGGCCCAAACTCACAGCACTTACTCTCTGCCTCGAGGGCTATCTACCACTCAAAAATCATGATCACAGCATGTCCAGAACAGGAGATATCAAAAATTGAGGTTCTGCTGCAGTACCTTAGCAAGCCGCTAGGGGGCCCATTATCGAACTTGACCTTCGTTTTCCCGACCCCTACCCACCTACCAAATATTATCGGGATCCATCCAAGACTTCTTGAGTTATGCTGTTAACAGACAGACAGACACACAGACACACAGACTCACAAGCCCAAAACATAACCTTAGCCATTCTGGCAAAGGTAATAATACTAAAGATGAAAAATACAATACAAACCATAGTCAAAGTCATAGTCCAGTCCATTCTGGCTTGTCATTGAGGGGTCAATGATAATATGTTGACTTATGATAGAAAATTAAAGCTAGACTTTTCTATTGAAGGTGTTTTGTATAATAATAGAAGTACTTACACTGCTGAGTAAAGAAAATATTCTTTGACTGTTTGGTCCACTATCAATATCTGAAGCTGACAGGGTGAAGACGGTTGATCCAACTTGTGTGTACTGTGGAGATAAAGTTTTCATACGTGTTCAACAAACGTAAAGATTTCATTCCAAGTAAGTACCCCTTCCTGTTGAGTTTTAGGCTACCTACCTTCCTATGTAGTCCAGTAACCAAGCAAGGTCTTTCAAACTTAAAGAATATGACATTGTGAATGAACAAAAATAGAATGTAGTGTTTGGTATACCATGTGCAGTTTGTTTTATCATTTCTCTAAGCTTCCTGGCCACTTAGGTTTCAAGCAATTTTTAACAGATACTGTAAGCAAACTTTCACAAAACTGTTGCTCTCACTGATGCTAGGCAATGTGTACGTACCTCACTGACAGTTGTGCTATAGGGTGTATCTTGAAACTCAGGGTTGTTATCATTGGCATCACCTATTGTGACAACAAGGTTTGTTTCCCTCTGAAACAAAAATAATTGTCAGCAATTATATTCAACATTAGTCAAGAGATTAGTTCATAACAAGGTCTTAAACAATGTTATGTCAGGTGTCAATAAGGTAGCATTCCAGCCTGGTGTAAGTAGATTACAAATCATTTGGCTCCACTAAGTTGTTATACAGGTATGTCACATTTGCCAGTATTTTCTTCGTTTTACTTATCACCAAAAGTAGCTCAAAGAGTGAGACTTGCAGTTTACAAGTGCCTGGGTGAAGTATACCCCACTGTCTCCACATATCTTAGTCCCGCACCATAAAAGAAAAGGACATTTTACACAATGTTTAGTCATATGTTTTCATGTTATTAGTTGTTACATATTGTTGGTCATATATAACTTATGAGTAAATTTTTGTGACCTGCTGTAGACCTAGTGGCCCCAATACATTGTTGTTGTTTTTTTCAATTTGAAATTGACTTTAGACTTAAGAATTAAATAGTAAATAACACTTACCGCATTGCTGAGTAGGGAAGATGAGCATGATACTGTCAGTTCGATTTTGGTGAGAACAGGAGGCTAAAAGTACAAAGGGGAAGGTCAACAATTTTACAAGACAATTGTATCTTCAAATTATAGCACAAAATGGATTTTTGCACTAAAATGCATATTTTTATTATGCATTGAGGTACATGGATAAGTTCTGTTGTGTTTATGTCATACTTTAAGCTAAGTACATCTTAGCTTAGCTTCAAGAAATTCAAACCTTACATAAACACAATCATTATGATAGTCTCCAGTATAAGCTTATACACATATTGTATCTGAGAACATGTTTTCCAAGAAACAATAAATTTCCTCCATTTACCCCATCCCTATCAATGTCCTGATCCAACACCAAGGGAACAAAGTCTGCATTAGGCTGCAGATCTAAGCTGAAGTATCCTCCTGGTGTCTGTGATGTTATGGTGATGTTTGAGATGTCCACATCATAGGTTCCAGAGAAATCCAAGTTTGTAACTGCTTCACCTGAGAGTTGGTAAAAGTAATCATTGCATGCATGTAAGTACACTTTTTCTATGTTTAAGTACATGTTTTCCTCGCTTTCACATTGGCATTATATGAAATTCAAATAAAAAGAAAGAAGTACAGAATGAATTACAACTATTCTGTTGTCATTGTGAATCTCATGATTTTGTTCAAGTTAAAGAAACACATACGGTTTCTTGCTTATGGCTACTTTTGTCATGTATCTTTAACATCTAGATTAGATCTTTTCTAAAACATGTATTTTCCTTCATGTGTATACTTGTATAAGACAGGGATCACAATGTCAATAAGGAGTTTAAGTTACTCCTTTGATCAATGTATGAGGAAACAGAAAATGCACCCCAAGATCTAGAGCAAGCCTAAATAGTGCGGCAACACCCATGTACAGTATTGCTCGTATTGCTCTGTCCATACCTGTTGCAAACATGTTTTCTTCAACTTCAAAAATAAGACGACCTGAAGTTGAGTTTGCCCAGCATAGTTCAGCAGAGCCTGGGAATAAAAAAAGAAACAAGAGTTCAAGACCTCATATCTCCATGAAATATTCAGATTCTGCAAATGTCTTTCACATCTGCATAATCTACGCTTGGTAATATAAACCTTTTAACTTACACAGGTCACAATGTTGACAAACCAATCATTTACTACATATACTTAGAAGAATTATGACACTTTCACATTAATTATGACTTTTATCAGTATCATTCAAATCATGCTTACATACTACACAATCATCAGTTTATTTGTCATGTCAATGTTTAAATTTCACATCAATTATTGAATATATGTACAAGAGTAGAATGAGGGCCCTCACCCCTATGCCCATATGCTGTTTCTGACTTGCAAGTTTAATGTGTTTCCCCTGGAGCCAGCATAATGAGATAGGAATGCCTTTCTTTTCTTCCAAAAGGAGTGAGTGTAAATGCCACAGAATGTTAGCTACTGTGACCCGGGCACCATTTTTAATCCATCAACTCAGGTTAAAGCACTTTTCTATAGGGTCTAAAGTCCTTTACAGTGATTCACAACAACATGTTTTCTACCAGAGAAAGAATTATTGATTATCGAAATGCGATTGGTTTGACAAGAAACACTGGCTAATTCCCCATTCACAAAACTTCCTCTTACGATATTAACATAGTTTTTTTTTTAAGAACTAACGTTACAAGATTGACAAATGTTGGAGTCAAAAGTTGAAGTTGAAAAGTTCTTCAAAACACTCGTCATTAAAATCAACAGGTAAAGTCAATACTGCAAGAATGCAGTATAGTGTTTGTGTTAAGTGTACGAGCTTGTTTTGGGATTATGGCTTTAACTCGAGCAGAGTTCCTCCAGAAGTGCTCTTTACATTAGCTTTCGATGTAAAGCAAATCAATCCTTAGAGGAAGTCTGCACCAGTGCTTTGAAGTTCTAAGTTTACGATATAACGGCCTATCATCATTGTTTTCTCAATGTGAAGTTGCCCGTAAGCTTTGCATGGTAATGACTTTTAATCTGTATATTTTCGATGTACGTCATGTACGTTTGTTTATATTATCTTTTTAAATGCGGGTTTATTGTCATTTGCTTTTCCAGATAAACGCCCCTCTATATACGGTCTCAGTCGGTTTGCCATGAATAGTTTATTGGAGAGCATGGACAGAATAGATAATTATCGATCCCGCGGGGCTCCATTCAAACTCACTCAATCGGCTAACACTCCTCCAAATCACAGCATGTGTCAAGTGGTGCTGCTGACTCATTATAGCGGATCGCGGAAGGTCCCCGTACCCAATGTGCGTGCTTAATAGGGTCAAATCGTGACTTTTTCGTAGACTTGATCGTCATCGCTGCACGCTGTAGGCACGATATTTCATGCATCAAACAACTTGAATACAACTGTACGGGCTACTCTGTACACTATAATACCATGATGCTATAAAAGCACGTAGTCAAAACTTGATAGCTTTATCAATTGAAATTCAGAAACAAATCTGTTTCAAATAAATACGCGTTTGTATACAAGGGACAGTAAAATTGGACTTTTGATAATTAGAGAAGAAAAATGATACAAAATTCCTTACCTTGTGCCGTGACTCCATAACTCCCCAGAAGTGCCGTCGTTGTTATACTTATAACAAACACCCAGCTGGACACTCCACTTTCCCTGAATATCGCCATGTTTCTACACCGGTCTCACAAGAGCAGGTACCGTCTCAGATTGCCCCGGCCAATTTTCCCGGATTTACCGCACTTTGGTCACACTTGGGGCGGCTTGAATGTCTCCACCTGGCCGCCTGAAATTTCAGGCCCGTTCCGCGCGACCCGCGCGCTGAAAGCCGGGCGTGAAATGCTCACAATGACACGGCTGGGCGAGTTATGTAGGACCACCCCTGTACAATCCACGGGTGCGACGGCACGAGCTTTACTAGTTGTTGCAAGGTTCTTCAAGGTACTGTTACACCTGCGTCAAGTTCGCTGTACCAGTCACCTGCTGCTCTTGATACTAGTCAACTTTGAACTTTACAGCTTCCGCTGTTTTCTGTAATGAAAACAAACATAGGGTTACAATAAGGTATACAGCACACCACACGTTAGAAATCTGTCATTTGTACGAACCCCTTTCCTAACGGACATTCTGTTCAATTAATTTATTCCCCTACCATGTAGTACAATAAGACGTTACACATGGCGACTCAGAAAAGCCGCCCACAACTTTCCGGTTGGACAGAAGTGAAAAGTGTCTCTTCACGGTACTGGTGTTATTAAAAGGTTTAGGAGAAAAGACATTGTGTTGCATTTAGAAATCCACACAGGTCCCAAGTCACCGAAGACTCAGGAAAGGGTATAAACAATCGACGCTACATTCAACAAGAACCGAAGGTACAATGGTACACATTTTTGACAATGCACGTAACATTGTTTAAGAAGAATTAGAGTAATGCTGCTAGTCTTTAGATTATTTTCATTCACATGTAAAATGTTTTTGATGCCTCTGAACGATTCTCCAACGTCAATACTAAATTGTAGTCATTCTAGTGCCTTTCATGTGAGAAAGTATGTCCGATCGTCCAATAATTAGAACATTCAAATATTGTCAGGACACTTTGCTATCAATTAGTATTTGATAGATATGTTTGTACATGTGGTGTACATTGTCATCATATCAGTTGTTGCTGGGCTGGACGGGTAGGTTTGGAGAGCGGACTCATCAAAATGCCCATATTAGTTTAAGAATAGGTCGTCAAACATTGACAAGACCCCGCTGTGTCATGTACGTTGATGATTAACCCGGAAAAAACGGATACCATAGCCCATTTGTCTAAGGCGGGATCTTGAAAGGCTACAGGTATAAAAATCGAACTGCCCTATCGTTTTATGCTATTGGTGAAACTTCCACACCCAACTGGCTGTGTTGTCGTTTTGTAACAACTTTTCAATAGTATATTCATGCATGTTAATTGTTCGTTTCAACGCAATAAATATTTGGCACATGACTCAGAAATACCTAACTCTCTAGTGTCTGCAATAAACACTTTAAAGCCTCTTATAATTAATTGATAGAGGACAAAGTAGTTTGGGAAAAACAATCTCTCCTGTGATTTCTTTTGTCAGCTCTTTTTAAAAATGTCATATACACCCCCAAGGGAATGCCAGGGTCTACATGTATATGTGACTAGGGAAGCCAGCTGTCACCAAACCGACTGACCCAGGGTTGTAGCCAGCCTGAAATCATTTTCAGTCCCCTCAATTTTGAATAGGAATCCTATCGAGCACCGAAGGCATGGCGTGGTGTCGCGCGTCATTTCTATGGGGTCTGGGTCCCAGATTTTGAAACCTAGACCCTCTGAAACACTATTTCCTGCATTTTGAGGTGCAAATTTTGCTTGTAGACTAAGCTGTTCAATGTCATCTGTTTTGGTGAGGAAGAACACATGGGTTTCAGTTTTTTTATATCTTTACATATCAATTTTTGTCTGTCCCTGGGGATGAAATGGGGAAAACTTTTTTCAGTCCCCAGCTGCAAAATTCCTTCAAAGGACTGAAGGACAGGTGCTGGCTACAACCCTGGACTGACCCTTATCGCGCACCGCACCCACAACAACCTGCGTAACTGTCGTAAATAAGTACACCGCTTCAAAGAGCGTACTTCTGTTGCTGGGAAGGGATATATGATAACACAACCGGGGGGAGGGGGGATGTATTCTACTCAAGGACGCACCTGTCCCCCGTGTGCGCTAACTACAGAGGGCAGGATAACGGTCGATAAGGCGTCAGAAGGATGACGGCTGAGACACAACGGTTTACCGGTTTCGACCTTTTATTCAAAAGTCTTCATCAGAATCTTCATCAGAGTCTTCATCTAGTCCTTAGAGATCACCAGGGTTTGAAGAGCAGCATCTCGTCGTGACCGTCACCCAATGAACATACAGAGGGCAGGATAACGGGACACGTAAACAGCCTTTTTACTGGATCTAGCCTAATGCTTGGAGTTAATCCTTATCTCATCAACATGTCAAAATGTCTCAACGTCAAGCATGGTTTGCTTGGTCCCTTTACAAGGAACCCACCTACCCTAATGGGGAAACTGAGCTGTAAAACACGCGTATTCTAAAAGCCTGTACTGGAAATGAAGGGGATTTATAGAACGTAGTTCCCCAGGTACCTCCTCTCCCCTTGAGATAAGACTGAAGATACAGGTATATTAAAAGCCTGTGCTCAATGCAAGAAAGGGTTTTAGAGAGTGAAGTTAATTTCGCTACGGCTGGTACCAGTTGGGCATGCAGGATGACATTATTAGTATGTTGTCCCTGTCAACACAGCCCCCACATATACATGTACTTTAGGGTCAGTGCTGTCACAAGACAGGTATCTGCTGATGTGACACAAGCGCCCCGAACTGCCGAGGTGTCAACCTTTACCCACCTGAGTTCAATCTTCACCCAGAAAACACCTGCGAAGTCCTGTGACAGGTTTCAGCATACCTGTTGATCAAGGGCGGTGCGTACGTGAACTATGCCCTACGTGTTTACGTCGTAACACTTTCTTATGGCAAAAACCCCCTATGCATATATAACATACCTTAGCTGTTCTACCATAATGGTTCCCTACGTCCTAGCTGTCACCAACTTAGACACGGGTTGTGAGATTGTGTCAGGAAAGCAGTGGAGGTACGTATACACACCTCAGGTGGGACTGTTTGGTTTGGGCTAGCATGCAAGCGTAACTATAAAGTTCCCATTGGAGCCCTTGCTTGTCTTGTACTAGTTATCAAAGTGGACGAGAAACTAAAAGGAAATCATAGAAACCCTTACTCTTCCATGCACCTATCACTTGTGGCGGGACTACCACACCCAGCGTTTATTCGGGTCAAATTCCGGGTCAATCTGCCCCTCTGTCCTGTCCCGGTACACCTGGCTCATCTGACAGTCCCATGACATATCGCACACCTGTCGTAACCACCGCCTACCCAGATCCTACACCATACTTAACCCTAACCATTTTATAACCTTACCTAGTACTAGAACCACTGAGAGTCCTAACTAATCCAATGTTGACGGCTAAATTTCCATATGTCCCAAGAAATCTACCGTTAGTCCAGGGGAGGGGGACGGCCACCGCCCTTAATAGATTGTAGACTGGTGACTTCCCACCTACCCGCCGTGCTTAGCAGACACCCTGTGATACAACAGGTGCTTCGTATGGACTCTGCACTATCCAAACCTACCTGCGGGCTAGGAAGAAGGCATGATGTCCGCCTGGTTCAGTGAAAACTGCCACTAGAATTAGGACAACATAGCGCCAGAGTCTGTTGGTACGGTCCCTTCCGTTCCTTTCTGTAACGGGCCAGGTCACACGGGGGCGAGCGCTATTATCATGACAAAGGGCACGGCAAGTGAGCGGGATCATGTATCACCGAACCCCACCCCGTTTGTTCATACAACACCGCACTTCCATATCGCACACATTTCTGACGTTCTCAGGATGAAAAAAAAAAACACGAAATAATACCATTAAGCATCCGACGTATTTCTTTGCAATGTTTCATCAATCAATTCTTTATAATAATGAAGTTTTTATTTTTTTTTTTCATCTTGTAGGAAATGTCTTTTCCGGTGCAAAATATTTCTGTAGGTACTGATTTGAGTTTGGTCAGTAGTCTGACAACAAATAGTTTGGCAATAGATAACAAAAAAATAGCTAACCATGGCTTGATGCATGTGTTTACATTTCATAAACTATCAACAGTTATTGTTAATTCGACGTTTAAGACACAACCCTGTTTTGTCATTAAAAGGACCATATGATTGGTTTTGAACGTTATAATTTGAATGCATAACGGTTGTCTATATTTTAACGATTATAACTTATAAGGACTGTCCTTGTCATTCTCTTTCTGTACTGTTATGTACACCTAGTCAAAGAGAGTGCCGTACAAGGTAGATGAAATTACAGTCCCTTTTACTCGATGTTATATATACAACCTTGAAATTCCTGCGGGACTTGGAACAAAAGTGCGTATAGTCCAGACCCGCATTCTACCTCGTGTACTGAACGCATGGTGTCACTTTCGACATGTGTTAGTCAGTGTTTTTGTTTGTAGAAATAATACAAACGATAATTAGGCGACAAAGCGTTGTAGCGGAAGAATTCAAACTGTTAATCAAATTGGCAAGGTAGTGGAACACTTGAACTAAATTTCCTATGCATAACGTTCAGCACCGAATGCTATGTTGATAAAATGCATGGTGAAATCTATCTGTTGAATACACTAGGACAACAAGCAAAGTTGTCCTTCCTGTCATTCATTCGCTTCTATTCCATTTTTCATCACTCAGGCGTTTCATTATACGGTTCAGCTAAATATGTATTTTTGCACAGTTTGAAAATTAAGTATTGACGGCGCACATCTGAGTAGTGTCGCAGCAGTGCATAGTGAGAATGTTTTAATGCACAGCATTTGTGGAAGTATTGACATAACAGGTGACTATCACTTTTTCAAGACCGTTAAGGTTTGAATAATTCACACCAGGACTCTCTTCGATGCTTCAAAGTGTGGTGGGGTTTTTTTCCGTGCACGAGTTTTGGCTCTCGTCAACACGCGACCTCCAGCTGTACGTCACATCCGTCCCCATTTTGTATAGAATAGAGTTAGGCAATAGGTGTAGTCGAGTGAAGAAATAGGTGTAGTCGATTGAGGCATTGTTACCGATTAATGCATTCAGAGGAAAACAGAAAGCCTCACATACACTAGAAGTGACGGACCTGATAGGCTACACGTAATCCTGTTAAACAAATTGTGATTGTGTTTACATACTGTAGTTCCTACTTATTAGAGTCATATTACACAAAACTGTATCGCTTTTGAAAGAACGAAATTCCTTTCTTCGTATTGTGTAACCGCTGTAAATACTACCCGAATAGGATATTGCACGTTTACGCAGACATGTGGAAATGAACGTGGAAAATGAGAGCAAGAGAATAATGAAAAAAAGACACATACGTAAGATGTCACTTTAAGTGTCACAATTTACGTTAACACAAAAATAATTGCATGTATTCACATTGTGTTCAGGAGTTGTATTTGAAATTCTTATAATTTCACGGCTCCTTCCCTTTGGGCAACATTAGTCCATGGAAAGATAAGCAAAAATTCTTCCAGTGCATTAAATAAAATTGTAAATTATAGTAGAGTCTAAACTTTCTTCCAACACAAAACAGAAAGAACTTGCTTATAATTGTAAATTGCTTAACAGGAATTATAGCAACAAAAAGCACAGACAATAAAGGAACGAAATGGTTTACAATCTGATTACAATCTGATGTCGCTGAATGCCTGTTCCTCAGTGTTAGTGAATCACAGAAGTGCGTAACAAACATGAATGACAATAACGCTGCTCAAGTATGCTTGTTGTCACTAACACCAGGGTTGCCATAACAAACACATACTTTTGAGGAAGTACACAATTACAGGAAAACAGTTAAGCCCATGCGGCGTGTTCTGTGACATTCTCACGCTCCTTGTTAAGCTGTATAACCGTGAGAAACCGCGCTGAAGAATCTCATCACTGCATCGTTCACTATAGGCTTAAACCTAAAGGACTATGAATAATTCACTGTTCTTAGATATGCGAATTTTCGGAATTGTTCGCGTTTCTCTAGCAAGTTATTACAGCAGGAAATAACAAAAATTACCGTTTCACTTCCTCGGTGTTTTAGATAATATTTGATCATTTTGGAAGAATTTTCTTGATTATATATTTGAAACCATGACCTTAAAATGGACTAAAACAAAGCCTAAAAACAAACTGTTTTGTGGAAATTCAACAGTCTATCAATTGGAAACCGAATACAACCTGAAGAGCGCCGTTGATAAAACAGGAACCCGTAACAAGATCTAGGAATGCCTCTCAACGACAGGATGATGGTGCTACAGTCACAGACTCAGTCGGTACGCACAGCAAAGGAAGTAACTAAGGCTCTTGACTGATGTTATGGGCGGAAGTATTACAGTTTAGCTTGATTTGTTTTAACATTGTTCAGCAGTATGCCGTATATCAAGTATTGACGTAAATCTAGGACTTGCAGACGAAAAAGAATGATTGTGTTGATCATGAATTTTATATCTTTGTACAGTTAGCTTATCAAGCTTGATGTAGCATATTTGTACTACGAGTTTCAATGCCAGCGCTTTTATATAGGAAAGGTACAGCTCAGCTTAGTTCAGATCACCTATGAAAAATGGGTCTTCCATTTTGCCTGTTGTCTCTATTAACTTGTCTCAAGTTAACCTTTTAGACCTCTACTGGATTACGCAATACAACATACCCTTGCTATGCAGACGCCAGGTTCGTTTCCGTCGTTAAATGGAAAATCATATAAGCCAGAAAGCTAGACAGAGCTGTGTCTGAAACTACTGAGCTGTGTAACATGATTTGTAACCGTGTGGACCGAACGGTTTCGCCGGATTAGTCCGAGATATATTTAGGTTCACCTTTGTTTACACGAGCGCTAGTCATGTTACATGTACGGGTTCTCAACTTTCCAAGCAGAGGTTTGGTAGGGAAGATTGTGACCTTCTTATCATATTATATATCCAGTTTTCGTTCCGCCGGCCCTGGCGGATGGATACGGGACAGACGTTGCTGAAGAAGATTGTGACCATCCTGTCATAGGCCTCGTTTATTTTCAGCCAGGGCTGGAAGAAATAAAACTGGGAATATGACAAGAAGGTTACAATCTTTCCCACCAACCTCTGCTTGGAAAGTACAGCCCGAGCCTTCTCTGTCTTCTCTTGCCAACAACGCAGGACAGCGGAGTTATTCTAAAGAGGTTGCTCAGTGCAAGACCAAGAAATCACTCTTGTGCATTGAACTAAGTTACTAATGTTACGGGTTACAAGAATAAGACTGTAACAGTATCTCTTATTCATAAGTCAGAAACATCACGGAGTAAGACTGACTGATCCAGTAGGAGAAGCAGGTATTACGAGGGCTGTTTGGGAAATTCATTTAGACCAGAATGGTTGTGTGACAGGTCTATTACTGCACCAAGGATATAATTAATTTGATGTCGTAAATATTATTGCGATGTTATATATGATAAGGCATTTAATAATGTACTGGACACACATGCGTTATCATCTTGCTGGTATATACTAGATTGGTAACCTGTTACATGACCTTGTGTAGTGTATATAGCCAAGCATTTCTGCTAGTACGTTAGCTGCTCTCCTGCAAACAGGTTACAATCATGGCATTCTGTCAAAGTTGCGAAGTAAACACGGCATTATGAATAAACAAGTATTAACTTACATTTATAGATTTTCTACTACAATGGATGAATGACACATTTGGTAACTTTGGTAAAAAGTAGTTTAGGCCACAGCAAGTAAATTTTATGGATGACATCAGCGCACGCATTAATTTTCGCCTGATTTCAGAAAAAAAAACAAGAATTTCTTTCTTCTGCAGGGATGGTCAACGTGACGATAAAGTACCAAAATGAGCAAATATAGTGTGTTGTAGCCCAATAATTGTACTTCCTTGTAAAAGTGACACTTGCTAGGTACCCAGGACTGTAATTGTAGAAATGAAACTTATTGGATTGTTGTAAAAGTGACACCAACATGGAAGCTATGAGTGTGGTTACCAACTTTGTTGGTGATGCCAGTCTACCAGACTACTGTCAATTTTACCACACCAGTACATGTCTTAAATACAGGAATGAATGCTTTGTTGGCTCTGATGCCATATTTTGTCCCTTTAATTTTTTTTACAACAGTCATCTCAACTTCATGGTGCCTATTTTTGGAAATGTAGCCATCTTTTTTTTTTCACCCATCTTGTTTTTTTTCGCCCTATCGCACTATTTTTGCAGTCTGCAGAGGATATCATCCATAAAATCTACTTGCTGTGGCCTTACTACAAATGACGGGTAAAATTCCACATCGTAAACTGCCTTTAACAAGTACAGTCTGACAAGTTTATAGACAAAGTTTTAAGTATAAGTTCAATACGCCATTATACTATTAAGTGTTTCGATACGCTATTCTTTTGACAATATTGGTAAGTAGAAATCGTTTTAGGTAATATCAGTAGTTGTTTTTGGTTGTGTTATGTAATATTGTTAGTCTTACCTTTTCTGCTCATGCTGCATGTCGTACACGAATTCAAAGAAAGGAGGAAGTGAAAGAATTGGTGCATGTCAGGCCAGGAGATCGAAGGATGTTTACCAGACAACCAAGGGTCACTGCAGTTGCTTTGTGAAATATACATGGACTGGAACGTGTTAGCGTTCATCCTTTGTAACTGCTGGTAAACCACTAGGTAAAATATTCGCATAACATAAACCTTACACACTATAAGTATCTGAGTGCGAGTTGTTGTTTTGTGATCGCTACCGTTTTCTTACTTTTGCGATTTTCAGTTTATATCGCGGCAAATGCTTGGTAAGCGGCAGTCTTCACTTCATGACACAAAGTTCCTAAATCAGCTTATGAATAGAAATAACACCACCAAGGGCCTGTCGTGGTTTCTAGATCTATTCTTGATAGGTTTAGTCCCCCCCCCCTTGTACCTAACCAAAAACAAACACCACCTGTTAAACCACCCCCTGGGTTATACAGCATAAGACAACTTCCTCCTACCCACTTACTAACCTAGTAGTACAACTGTACGACTATATATAATACAGTTCACCTCCAGGCACCTAAGAACAACATATTATAGCCTACCTTATGCTTGTATCATGAACTGGAAACAGGCAGAAGTCAACAGGTAAAAGTAACGGCGGCGAATCAATAAACAGAACCGATCGAAACTTGAGTCAGCAGCCGCCAGCCGTCTGACCAACGCCCAGTCTCTAGTCGTGTTGACAC
>NC_049981.1:28530585-28599423 GCF_000003815.2 Branchiostoma floridae
GGTCATCGTATTTTAACTTTTCTGAGCGCTCCTTTGTGTGCAGCGATGAAAATTCCATTTCCATGGTACAGACCTGGTCACATTTAATTGTTTCCGTGTATTTGTCTTGGCACTCATGAGCTGACTCGGTGAACAAAATGTATTTGACTTTAATCAGAAACGCAGCAACAGATGGTTGCTTATTTGTTATGCAAACTTTAGATTTGAGTCTCGAATACAGAAAGGTCTGTATGAATTTGAACTTTGACTTTGTAATGATAAGCCAATATGCGGGTTTGAAGCGTATGTAAGGATTTTATAACCGAGGAGAAGAAGAAAACAATAAACTTTATAATTTTCTTTAAGATTAATTATGAGGCATTCTGAATGAGAAACTCGCACAAATCTTATCCGCATTGTATGTTTTTTTCTCACTTCTCGTGACTGTACCAATAACATGCCTCTCAAAGTATTTTAAGTAAGCAGATTCCGTTCTCATGCTAATATCAGAAACTTCAAGTAACACGCCAAGTGTTTTGTACGTGAAATCTTAGTTTTCGACAACAACAAAATACAAAGTCCTCATCTCTTCTTCTTGATAACGGACGGTCATAAGGTCTCACGTGAGCACAATGGTCTCGCTCATCTGACAGGTTTGAAGTACAGGACACATCACATGGACCACTGCCATGGCAACGGCTGTTTGCGGTGACGCAAACCGTGTATCGTACTTCTCACTATGATGCGACATACAAAAATGCAGAAGCATTGGATGACCTTTCGTCGCAAAATGTTTTTGATCTGGGACATATTTCTAGCCGAGTGGTACACATGTTGACGCTGACGTCATCCCGTCGTGTGTATCTCGTGGGAAATCAGGAAGTGATCGATCGTACCGTCGAGCAGCGGAGGTGTACTGAGAAACCGTCCGTGTTACATGTCTTATATAAACCAATAGAATAGGCGCGTTTGTTGTTTACTCAGTCTATAGGCGTGGACTTTCACCTGATAGATGACCTCATGGTGTCAGAGGTTACATGAAAACTCGATATTATGTTGTGATGAATCCTTTTTGTACTTGAACAATCTTAAAAAAGCATTTCTGTCCTTTTGTATTGTTTATTTACCAATAGTTAACTGATTTGACTTTTTTTTGTTATACGTGTTTTGATTCGCCAATATACGCAACGTTACATTTAAGAGAAGCTGTAGAATTTCTCCAGACGCTTGGGTAAATTGCTATTAAACTCCGTAATCGGACTGAGGTCCAGCTTCCCCATTCCAAATTACGAAATATATTTCTAAACAAAATTCCTCAACAACGAAATCAATCTTGACCACTTCTTCTCTCTCGAAAGTCACAAAACTTCTTTCGTAAGTTAAGTTTTTAAAATGTCATACTCACAAAGAACGCAACGGAACTGGTTACATGGCTTCCTTTCGTTTGTTGACTGAGGTGTTTTCTTCACAGTTTCCAAAGTTGTGACTGTTACTTAAGTACCAATCCACACTTAACAAGACGCACAAGTAACCTTAGCACTCTTGATTTATAACCACCTGAGTGGTAATCAAATGAGAAACCTGCAACTTAAACGTCGATAGAATTTACGATCAATTATCCATCAGGACGTATCGAGGGTAACGACACGGTTTGCCTACTCAACATCTATAAATCCCTGCCCATAATTTGTTGGGTATTGTTTATAAAAGGTTTAAACAGTAACCACAAATGGTGACTTCAAAGCAACTAGATATATGGCAGAAAGTGCACAGCCAACAACCTTGCTGAAATAAATGGTACATTTATAATGTGATGTGTAATGGCCGGGTTTCGGACACAAAATCTAGAGGTCAAGGGTTTGATTCCTTACATTCCTTCCTAGATTTGTCCTTGGGAAAGACACTTTATAAGACTTTCCTCACTCCACCCGGCTGTAAGAATGGGTACCTGACTTTGGTTGTACCTGACTTTGGTTGTGGATGTAAAGAGCGTTGGAAGGAGAGGGTTGGGCTCTGCCTTCCGTTACCATGCGCTAGACACAGTTCATAACAGCCCCTGACTTACTATGATCTCAGAAAGGCTATGAGACTGTAACGTTTCTATTACTTTCTAATAATGAACGAATTTCCTTACCAGTTTATAGCCTTCTCTTTAAAGTCTTCAGTTTCTGGGAGAGCGACTAATTCAGACGAGTACCAGCTTCATTTTGAGTTTGATAACTAAGCCTTAAGAAATGGGTGTGTCCTCAGCAAATTCCAGGCAAACATCAAAGGTTTAGAAGGATTTGGGTCAAATAAGACAGATTGCTATGGTTCTTTAGAAAGCTGTTGTTGCACCTAAACATTGTTATGAATAGCGCATAACTATGTTACTGTCGTGTTGTAGGAACTTTGAAAAATGATTCAGGTTGGGGTAGTATTTGAGTCAAGCTCTGTAACACTTACACTCAGCTGGAAAAATTTCCGGAGCTTTCCCTACCAAGTTGGGGTAAAAACCTTTATCACTATCAAGCTTCAAAAATGTCTTCCTCTATGGACAGCAGACTTAAATGTGGCAAATAAATACATTTCATTTTCAAACACAGAAATAATCCATTGTCCTCATCAGCCATGTTTGAGTTTCAATGTATTTCATTCAAATATATTATACATGAAATGGCAGTCATGTGCGTTCAACAGAAAAAGAACTTTCAAGTTTCAATTCAAACGAAGGGCACCAAGCAGCCAAAGTGACATGTACCTTTCCAAGTCTTCTAAAACAGTTAGGTAGCATCACAAGCTGCAAACAATAAAAAGTATTAAGTATACTGAAGGAAATAGAAAGGACTGTGTCAAAGAAGTCATTAGTAGATACATGTATCACAGGTGCTTCAATGACAGGGAATTGACTAAATGTAAATATAAATGTATATGTAAACTTATTCTTCACCATCTTACAAGACCAACTTTACCTACAGAAAATAAACTGTTAAGACTTTAATTTTCACTTCACTTTCCAAGTGTTAGTTAGCATTGATTACCACTATGTCACAAGGTAATACTAATCTGCATACTGGGACGTTTCTACCTCTATTTACATTGAAGTACTTTGTCAGCAGAAAATATATTTCTGTACAATCATGATATATCTGACAGAACTGCAACCAAAATCCATTCTAATTTAATTGAATAAAAACTGAGAGTTTAATGAGAAGATACTACTTTGCTATACCACCTGCACAACTTTCTAACCTTTAAAAAAGACACAGTGTATCTGGCCCTAAATACTTACTTGTGTGCTAGTTTAAGGACAATAAACCCACACTGATACTGAAGAAACTGATATTTGTGAGCAATGATCACAACATGCATGTGCTGTTACATTTCGAGTGGATTTCAAAACCATCGTGGCCACTGTTGGCTCCCTTTACATATCATTGCAAGATAACTCAGGAAGACCATTGATCACGGATCACTCACATAATAAAGATTGTTGAGCGTTTTGTTAATTGCCTTGCCTTGAGCAATGCGATGGAGTGGAACAACCAAGTTATGGAGGGGGGTACACTTTCATAGTGAGGAGTTTTAATATTTTTTAATGCAAATCATATTCTAAAGTCTCCCGAAATTGTGACCAAGTCGCATCATTGATGAATGGTAAGGGGGAGCATGGTCAGGGCATGGTGGCACAGCACCCTTGTTTCCTGCTGCAGGCTGGACATCCCATCATCTCTCACTGTGCAGCAGAGTGTTGACCCTTCTGTGTCTCCTTCTTGGGCTTCTGCTGTTCTCTGTCTGACACGCCGTACTCCGCATTAAAGGCGCGGCCAATGATGAGCCTTCGCACCTCGCTCGTGCCTGCACCGATCTCGTACAGCTTAGCGTCTCTCAGGAAGCGACCGGTGGGGTAGTCGTTGACGTAACCATTTCCACCTGGTGGAAAACAGTAAAATGAACTTTTTTTTTTTAAATTCTTTATTTCAGGTTAAAAACCCATAGGTACACAAAAGATAATACATACATATACATTAAAATCACTACCTGTACAATAAGTCATAACAGTTCTGGAAAAAAGTATTTCTGTAGAACATGTCTGAAACCAGCAAGTGCTGGACAATGGTATTATTCGAGGACGCTAATCTTTGTAGAAAAGAATAACAAATTTTCCTTCGCCTTGCTTTAAAACTGTCAGTGGAATGGTACACAAACATTGTACTGGCGCTACACCGTCGTGGCAAATTCATAATAATCCTGAAACAGTTATTGTATGCTATCCGGCACTTAAACTAAGGCACTCCGGAACTAAGGATAATGCTCTAAATATACGTCTGTTCATAACTAACATTTTCATATTCATAGAGAACATAGCAAATTTACGACCACAAAGAAAGTCTGAATCAAAATGATATTGATTGTCAAAAGTGCTTCTGACTGCTTGGTTGTTATTTCTTCAAGAAGCCAATTTACCAAATCAGTATTCTCTGGCACACAATGGCTTAAACATACGTATGTACACAACTCCATGGACAACTAAAACAATGCTTTCCATATTTGTCAAAAGAGAATCACCAAATGATAGTCAATGCTAACTATAAAGCCTCATAGGAAAGGTCAAACTCTTCCTGTAATGTCTTGTTATTGCTACATGTATATTAGGGTAAGAAGAAGAGAAGACATACCGAGACACTGGATCCCATCAAGTGCCACTTTAGTGGCACACTCAGCAGCAAACAGGATAGCCCCAGCACAGTCCTGAGGAACAACACATACCAAAATGTACATCTACATTGTATAGCAGTGTGTCTGAACTACAGAGTATCATGGACGTTGGAGTTTCACTTTTATACAACTGTCAAGCTTACTGATGACTGTTTTACATACTAGATGGCCTGCCTGCCTACTTCCAGGCCAGGTACTGACCCCTCCTCCTCTCTGTAAGGTTCCTCCACTTGGATGTTCAATGGAAGAAAACATAATACCCTTGAATGTTCTTTTTTCTATAACACATCTTTATGTGATCACGTTAATCATTCAAATACTCATCTGCAAAAATCAAATGATTCAGATTCAGACTCAGCTTTATTGGATCTTGGCATGGCAAATGACATAATAAATGCCACATGAAATGTGCAATGATGAATGATTGTGCACATGAATGATCATTTCTCATGAAAAAATTAAACCTTCCTACCTTAGGAATGATACATCCCCTGTCCAATGCCCTGGCAACGTTGTACACATACGACCTACACACACTCAGTTGGGTGTACATGTCGGCCATCTTTCCCTGCATCATCTGAAGTGAAACAACAAGGAAACATTGGAAAACTGTCATGGTTGTATGTTTCTTTATCTTCTATAATTGGTTAACTGAGGCCATGACTTCAATTCTTAGCTGTAGTCACTCATCTGACTTACATTGTACATGTAACGTAAGGTTACCAGTTTACGTGCAGGACCAGTTTACGGTCACTTTAATGGGCGGTGCAGACTTCGAGGTGAAACAACAAGGAAACATTGGAAAACTGTCATGGTTGTATGTTTCTTTACCTTATATAATTGGTTAACTGAGACCATGACTTCAATTCTTAGCTGCTGTCACTCATCTGACTTACATTGTACATGTACATGACACAGAAGTGAGTAGAAATCCCTCAGATAAAGTGTCAAGATGAAGTCAAAGTGCTTGTCAGAACAAACAAGGGAATTTACCTGTATCTGTTGTACATACATGGAGTTTTTCTATCCTTGTAACACATACATACTATTAGCTTTTGCTGAGCAAAACTTGATCCAGATATACTTTCATTTCTAACTTCGTGTACAAAAACTACTTTTAATACTTGAGTACCTGGAAGGTTCCTATCTTCTGTCCAAAGGCCTCCCTGGTGTGTAAGTATGGTACAGTCACATCCAACACAGACTGCATCACTCTGAAGGGGAGACATCAGACATCACCAACAAATTAATCAGAGTTACCAACCTAGGATTGATGTGTTCAAAAATTCGTACTTTCCCAGAACTATCGTAGAGTGGAGCTTGTTATCACCAAGTACAGTAGGGGCATCTTCTCTCGGTAGTTTTAAAGAACGCTTACAGATAGATGTGCAAAAGTTAGGGGTAACGAGTCGTTCGGTGTAATATAACCAGCTGCTGCCGCGCCGCGTGCCTGCGAAGCTGGTGTGTTACGCCGAACGGCGGTTATACCGGCTATATAGATACAGATACAGATACAGATCACAAGTCTTATCACCACATACATAGACATATCGAGACAACTTCCAACTACCACACAAATTTGCCTCAGAAGGCTGAATCTCTACAGTAGCCATGAAAGCGTTTGCTTGCATTGCATACTTGGTAGACTGCCTCACAGCGTAACAAGCCAGATTTGTACAGAACAGTACAAGCAGCATATCTGAACAGAATTATTTACTTTCAACAAGGGTGGTGGATTCTTTTTGGTGCTTGATGTGTGGCTGTCCTCAAACATAGGGTCTCCATTTAACGTCCTATCCAAGGGATATGCTTAGCTGAAGCTAGGTACTCATTTTCACCTTGTAAAAGAACATTCCTCACAGTAGTAATGCAGGCCAATTGCAAACACAATGCTACATGTATATTTTCAATCCTTCTACAGCCTCACATTGTGTTGTTATGGTAACTAACTTGTATATTTTCTCAATTTCCAAATACTACAGATATCTACAGTACCGGTAGCTACAGACACAGACAGGTTATATTTACCCCAGAGGACCAGCAGCAAGGAAACATCTCTCAATGTCCAGTCCAGAGAAGAGCACATAGATGCCTTTGTTAATTTGTCCTAACACATGGGAGGCTGGAGAAGGGAAAGAGACAGCAAAAACTCATCAAGATATAAGAGAAACCCAGGATTATGGACTGTCGGAGTTTCTCACTCATTTCACTTCACTTCACCAAATAGCAAACCCAAACTCAATAAAAGTGATAGAGCCTTTTATATTAACAAGTTTGCGCTTCTTTTTTCTGTTTTATCCTTCAGTAATACTTGTAAGCTGTAATCCAGGTAAAATAAATTGCTCCAAACTTTGCTAATAATGAATTATTTGGTTTTAGCATGTCAGTTAGATATCCAGGTAAGTGTGTAAATGCTATTTTCCATGTTTGGACTCCCTGTTTCATGTTTGGGATAAAGTGAGAAACTCTAACTGAGCCATGTCCCAGACTGCCAAGGGGAATATCTTACCCTAAACAGCCAGCACCCCCAAGTGCTCTCTCAATGTCCAAACCAGAGAACAGCACATATATCCCTCTGTTAAGCCCTCCCAAAATATTGGAGGCTGCAACAAATGGAACTATATGTCAGACAAAAAATCATGCAGGTGGCATTATTATTTCATCAACATGCTTAATAAGATTTTTTTCAATACTGGTATCCTGAGTATTGTTAGTCGGCAAGTTTGCATCATAATGTAGAGCAAGACAGTCTATATCCAGTACTGTAGTTTCATAAAGTTTCTGGTGGTTTTCCTTTACAGTAAAAGGAATTTTCAAGGTGATCTATATTTGAGGTTGAAACAATTATGTAGTAGTGGTCCAAGTGAGATGACATATATTTGTGGTGTCTTAAATTTGCACTGACGTCACAAGTAAAAATAAAACCATCGCAAATGTTTCAAGATGTACAGTATACATGAAGAACCTTTACTTTTGCAATGAAAGCTATGATGTTTTCACTGTTGTACCTACCTGGCACCTTGCAGTCTTCAAACACCAGCTCACAGGTGTTGGAGCCTCTCATCCCCAACTTATCCAGCTTTGGGGATGTACTGAACCCTTCCATACCCTGAAACAGTTCAGACAACACAGACCTTACAGACAAAAAAACACTACATATATAAAATCTGTGTATCTCTAAGACAACGTGAACACATGTATATTATAAATATGTATGTTTCAACAGAAATACATAATTTTATGTAAATGGAAGCATGGCCTTTTAATGATATGTAAAACTACTGAGAGTGAGATTCAACAGTTGGTGCACAAGATATTGGATAACATAGGGTTCTTGATTCACTCCATATTGCCCTGAGGAAGGAGACAGAATGTCACCAAAATAAGATTGCACATATATTATTATTATATTAAATAAAATATATCAGTCGTGAATATGAACCCTGGTATCTAGTGATTTACCAACATTATGAAATTATTCACAGACACAACCTTATCTTTCTTCTCTCCTAACATTTTGGCAACTGCTTTGTTGTACTTTAAAAGTGAACTGAGATCCAATCTACCTTATCCTCCACCTTTGCAACATCACTGAGTTTTAGGGACAAAAAAATAGTTTATGTGTAGACTAGACTAGTTTGAAGGAAAATCAATCTCAATGTAACATCCTACCCTCTCTATGATGAACGCAGTGACCCCATGTTGAGGCTTGTCGGCATGAGGCTCAGTTTTAGCATACACCACCAGGGTGTCTGCGTCAGGACCATTGGTGATCCAGAACTTTGTACCATTTAGAACATAGTAGTCACCTGTGGAGGGAGCACAGTCTTTGTTGAAAACATCTCTCTCTCTACACATATGTAATATATAAATGTAGCTTTGTTGCACAGAAAGATGTAAAGGATTTAGAGGTGAGAAATGATAATTATATATGTTTCACATCTGATCATTGCTATGATAGTGTGACTATATCAAGCTTCTAGCAGCCCTTTCACTGGTCAGGCCCCTTAACAGAGAACTGTCTGTTACCATGGTGTTGGAGGCTGTGATGATTAGTTTCCAAAGTGACGAGTTATCCTGCGCTCCTATTGGACGGGTTTTCACATTGATAAAGACTCCTGCATGAGCCCCTATTAGTAGCTCTGAGAAAGGGAAAAGTTCTCTAAGGTTAGAGGTGTATGACCACAAGCTATTGGGGAGGAGGCGCAATCAGCCTCCGACAGAGAGAGATTGTGTAATCATAGTAACTAACCATGTTTCTCTGCTTTGGTTCTCATGGAAACCACATCTGACCCTGCATTGGCCTCTGACATGGCCAGTGCGCCAAAGTGTTCACCACTGATCAACTGAAAGGGAACAAACAAACAGAGCATGAAATGTTAGTGATTAGACCGTGACTGTTGAAATCAATATTCATTAGGCAAGTGTGACTGTTACAGGAATGTCTGACCATCAGGTTTTGATTGAACACAAGGGAGTCTACAGTTTCCACATTCAATAGCTTCTAGGTGCCTTGGTGGTAACAAGCTCATGCACTTGACATAAACACCAATAGGTTGGACAATTGACTCAATGTCTGAAAGGATTAATCAGCAAAAAGTGAGTTTTACTCTGAACTTGATTGACATAACAAAACAGCAACTTTCGTAAGATCTTCTGTAACTATAGATAGTTACATACACATAACATAGATAAAACAGTCTCTACTGTGTGCATCTATTCTATTTGCACACTATGAGTGATAAAGTGATAAGTACCTTAGGCAGATATTTGGCCTTCTGTTCCTCATTACCATTCCTGACGAGTTGGTTGACACACAGGTTGGAATGTGCTCCGTAGCTGAGGCCGATGGCACCACTGGCACGGGATATTTCCTCCATAGCGAGGCAGTGGTCCAGGTAACCCATACCTGTTCCTCCATATTCGGCTAGATAAACAAAGGCACAATATTTGAGGTTAAACATACACATAAGACATACATAGACTGTAGCTACAAAGAATATTGTATGCATGAAAATGTTAACTTACGTGATGAAAAAAATTCCTCCCAGTATCCAATATAACTTCAATGCAGGCAGAGTTAGAGGGTAGGCAAGCCTCTTACCTGGCATGGAATGATGCAGACTTGTGGCAAGTCTTTTGCACAAGGCTTTCTTCTTTGTGCCCTTGAAATTCACATTCTTCTTAATTTCATTCTTGTATTGTCTGATATGATGATAGTAGGTCTTACCAAAAACATCTATTTCCAGTTCACACATAACTTAGATCATGACACATACTATAACAATGACTGGATATTTAAAAAAATGTCATTGGTCAGAAGCATGCATTTAGTTGGTAGCTGAATAATAATATGTACATATCTGATTTCTTACTTGGTACAGTCATGCCCAACAGTCCCATATCTCCTAGCTTCTTCCAGAACTCCTAGAGATGAGAAGACAAAAGGGCATCTTAATTTGTTTGCTTGAGTTGAAGATGAATAGCATACTTTTGCATTGCGGATAAAACCTCAAATGTGATGACGCCTAACATATAGATACTTCTTGTCTGCATTACATGTTTTACACACGTCTAGACTGGTCAATTTGCGTAGCAATGTCCAGACATGTATTGTTTATGTCTCAGGGGCCTTAACCTTTGACATTCTGACCACAATGCACTTCATTGGGCATTTGTACTCTATTTAAGGTTCCGGTTCGGAGTCTTCTTAAGGATTTGGGGCCGATTTGACTGTCTCTGAGAAAAGCACTAGCGCTTCTCAAAACATCGTTTTTCGGATAATTCAATGTTTCCGATGGAAAAGGGTGTGTTGTCGCTGACCGACAGACTCATTTGACATTTTCTGTAGAAATGTTATTTTTGGTAAAAACCATCAAAAATATAAGCTTTTCATCCAAAAATTGCTAATTTGGGGCCATTTTTTACAGGCCGCTACACGGAAAATATGAATTTTCCTGGGATAATGACTGATATGGCAATGAAGGTCAAGACTTCTTCTGTATACTGGGTAAAAAGGAAAAAAAGTTATCCGGTACGTTTTCCGCAAGCTCCGATGGCGCTAAAACACCCAAAACGTACATAGAACGCACGATCTGGGTAATCAGGCGACGAAACGCTTTACCCCTATCGCGCGCACTAATACCAGGAAGTGTTCGCCGCACGATCAAATCTCCGAAACCATAAAACGCTACGAACAACAAGCATTTGGAGAAGTATAAAAGATTATAGACTTCTAAAGCGATAGCTGAAAAATATAGAGCCAAAACTATGGAGACAACCTCTGATTTGCGTCTTATTCTTAGGAACTATTTGGTCATCTGGTCACTTGAAATTCCGAACCGGAACCTTAAGAGGACCATATCATGAACCTCCTTATTGTTTAACACTAATAATAGGAAGAGCTGGATAGGTATTAGCATTAAGATTTCCTCATCTGTTGCAGATCAGTGACACATTATATTGGATAGCCTTGATATTTCCAGCTGCTCTATCTAGTAAACAAAGCTGTGAGAAACTCACTCGGATTCCTGGGAAGTCATTGTTCTTGTCAATCTCATCTGCCAAGGGTGCCAGCTCTTCTTGGGAGAACCTAAACACTGCCTCTCTCAGCTGCAAGGTAGCAAGGTAAGTCACATGTCTTCGTTGGGTAACAGTAAGTACTGTACATGTACCTTCAAGTTCAAGTTGATACTCATACCAGAAGTAGAACTCAGGACTGTCGCCTTATCATATATGACTGTACCCGCCCGCTTTATTGATAAGTTTTGCCCGGAATGGCAGCGCTATTATGTCACTACAGTCACAGTGGCAAGCTTTATTGAGAAATATAACAGAAGTATATTAGTAAATGCCTATGTGTATTAATTTGAGATACTTGAGATTACAGTGAGCGGCGCACACACCCGGGCCGACATGCAACATATACCCGCCAACGCGCTAGCGCCCTGGCGTTGATCGGGCGTTAAATAAAAGTGTTAAACCGAAGAGAACGTTAAAATTAGAGCGACGAGGTTTTGTTAGCATATAAAGTAATATCTAAAATTTGGACATATATTGGGCGGGATGCCCATAAAAGGGGCTTTGCCCAGTACAGCATAGAAATAGAAATATGTGTGTAAAAGCAGTATAAAAGCAAGGGCTATCCTGTATTCCCTGTCCCCGTAACTTGGGGCGAGTCGGTAGTAAATAGTTGGGGCGAGTTAGTATTGGGGCGAGTTGACCTGTTTCCCTGTACCGGCCTCTCTAGCCATATCATTTGTCTTTGTGTATTGTAATAAGTGTCTCGAGCATGTAAACAGTCTCATTACTCAGATGGGTACCTACTGGCTGTAATATTACAACAAGGTTATGATATTGTATTGTTTTGACCTTTCATGCTACCGTGTCCCACCCCAGGCACCGCCCCCCTCCCTCCCACCAAAACGCATGGTATCATATTACGTAACACAATTCGGTTGTTTTCACCTGTTTCTGGTCTTCTGTGAGCCCGTAAAGATCATCGTCTATTTTCACATACTGGCTACATGATCTTGTGCCAGCTTGAGCTACTTTTGATCCGCTGAGTTGGGAAAAACGAGTGAAAAAGTTGCCAGCTCGCAACGCATTACGCCACATCGTCGCCATCTTGCGGATTGAGACCTGGACCATTCTAAACTAAAGGGGTGTAACATTTTAGAGAAAAGTGAAGAACCTGGGAGTAAGATTTATGTATCGTAAAAGAAATACACAGTAATTCTTAAAGTATTCCCAATAAATGAATTTAGTATGAGTGGTTGGCACATCAGTCATTTTCTGTCTTTCAGTTTAAATGGGCGTCCTAATGGTATACCCCACAATAACCATTAACTCTTGCACTTTACCACAACTCCGCATGAGGTCTTCCTGCACGATGATCCAGATTCTCCAGTGTCCATGTCAGCCTTTCGGCAATCTGCGCTATGATTTTCAACTGAGGGTATTAGGAATTCCAAAAATATTACAATATCTATTTGTACACCAAGGTAGGAATTTAGGAATTTAGGAATTTACCTTACAAGCAGACATCGACAATTTGGCAGATTGGTCTAAGGACTGGCAGCTCAGCGTCAACATCACGAAATGTAAACGCATGCATATAGGGTATGGTAACCCATGCCAACAATACGAGATGCAAGGCCTCACCTTGGAAGAAACCAGTGAGGAGCGGGATCTGGGTGTAATTGTCGACCAAAAACTGAAATTCCATGCGCATTGTACCACCACCGCCGGCAAGGCATTCCGAACCCTGGGACTAATCAGGAAGAGTTTTCAACGGCTCGATGAGACAACTGTGCCCATATTGTACAAGACCATGGTTCGCCCTATACTAGAGTATGGCAACGTCATTTGGGGTCCTCACTTCAAAGGTGACCAGCAACTGCTCGATAGAGTACAACATAAGGCGACGCGACTTATACCTGGTTTTGGTGAACTTACCTACGGCTACGAGGATAGACTGCGCCGCCTCAGGCTCCCCACCCTTGAACACCACCGTAAGAGAGGCGACATGATACAGCTATTTCGTCAAGGGGTTTGACCGCATTGACCCCAACCGCCTTTTCAAATTCAATGTTGATGGACGTACCAGAGGACACTCTTTCAAGATTGTGAAACCCCTGGGCATTGAGTACACGCCTAGCCCAACATAAACTCTATATTGTTATTACAGTCTTTTTTCATAAACTCTGGGTTCTAGCTTTTAATTGTTATTTGTTGAACAAAATGGACACTAGTTTTTAATTGTTAATTGTTAAATAAAATGGAAACTAGTTTTTAATTGTAAGGCCACAGCAAGTAAATTTTATGGATGACATCCGCGCGCTCATTAATTTTCGTCTGATTTTAGAAAAAAAAACAAGATTTTTTTTCTTCTTAAGGGAAGGCCGGATAGACGAAAATGGGTAAAGGTTGTGTTGTAACCTAATAATTGAATGTAGAATTGACACTAGAGACTCTGTAGCATTGACTGTAGTTGCAGAGGTGCAACTTGATAGTTAGTTGTAAAAGTGGCACAACTATGGAAGCTATGAGTGAAGTTGCCAACATGGTTTATGATACTAGTCTACCACACTTGTGTCACTTTAACTACACTGGTGCACTTCTTAAATACAGGAATGAATGCCTTGTTGGCTGTGATGCCATCTTTTGTCACTTCAAGTCTTGTTACAACGTCTATTTTGAAAAATTGCCATCTTGTTTTTTTTGCACATCTTGTTTTTTTTCGCCCTATCTCATTATTTTTGCAGTCTGCAAGGATGTCATCCATAAAATTTACTTGCTGTGGCCTAATCGTTAGAAGCGGATTTCACGGGCAAACTGCCTCCTATCCGATGATGTGATATGATATGATGATCACGATATACGATTTGAAAGAGTTGTGGTCTGATTGTTCTTCACGGATGTTTGATCATGGCATATGCATGTTTCGTTTTCCAGTGGTATTTCTAAGGGAAAAGTTAGGGCACAAACGGATACCTTTGACTGTATAAGGGATGCCAAAATGTCTCAACCCTGCTGCTATCCTTCCTAGCTATGGCCTTGATTGGTACCATCCGGGTTGCAGTTCGCTTCTGACGTAGAGAAGCGACTGTTTAAAGTGTAAAATAAACGTCACGGAGCGAACTACTATCCGGATGGTACCCAGGCTAAGTCTGATCAACATACGCATCTATCACAAGGACAAAAGGCTTAACGTAAAATTAATTAGATAATGACAACATTTTTTTGAGTACAGATTTTTATTACTTTTTTTTCACCAATATCAAAGGAATGGTAACAACACAATCTAGTTTGACTTAACTATTCCATCGACCTTAAATGAATTAATGTTCTTACTTCTCAGTAAACGCCCTAACTTTTGGTCTTTGTTAGTAAGAAAAAAAACCGCCACGTTACATTTGCAACTGAGTCTGAACCGTGGCCGTATATGATAGACAACTTGCACGCCAAATAGCAGTTACTCACACAGGTTGAAAACGTTTCCAAAATAATATCAGGTTGAGTAACGGCTATTTGGCGCATCTTATTACCTGGATGGCTAACTTTCATCGCTTTAACTTTCGTTTGCAGTTTAGCATAATCGCTATTATGTCTACCAAAGATGTAATGTGGTTGACGCCGGTTAGCGTTTTCCGAGCTACATTTATCTTAATCTTAATGTAGATAACACTGAATTGTATCTCAGTATTTCGCATGTGACGCTGATACGACTTAGCCTGAGTATCATCCGTATTCTACCGGGGCTCCTTACACTCGCTACCCCTAAAAAATACTTTAGGGAAGTGAGTGTACGGAGCCCCGGTAGAAATAGGATGGTACCCAGGCTAGATACGACTCTCACGAGCCAAAAAAAAGTAAAACGTTACATTAAATCTTATTAGTCTCTATATACATATAAACGTAAACTTTGGCATGTAGCAAGACCTATTAGAGCTGCCGATCTACAATCACTTATAAAATTACGTTTCCACAAGACAGGTGCAAATTTCTTTTGGTGGTATTCTGTGCACGACAAACGGTTAAGTCTACGATGACAGGTAACTGCACCATAATTCTGACGGCTGCATATCGTACAGAATATGGGACACTTTCTAATCATAAATACTTGTGTAATAGATACTTGTTACGCAATAAACAACATGGCCTACCCAGAGGGAAACATCATTATCAATACATACATCAGAAGTCAAGTCTGTACCGCATACTTCATGCTGTATCACAAATTAACCCTGTAGTACATCGTCTTGATCGCATATTTCCATGCCCACGCTATCAATCCCAACAATTAGCGACTTCGGCTGATACATATAGTATTGATTTTGAACAGTTGCCAACTCTTGCAGATAAAAATGTCTGTCAGTGGCTAAATCTAGATGAGGTTTGCGTATATTTAAAGCACATACAAAATCTGCTACAAAACTTGGCGTCTAGAAAGAGCCCAAAGGGTTCCCGTACTTCCTTCTATCACTTCCTTCTATCTGATATAATCAGCATGTATCTGTCTAGTTCTGCATAAGTTACGAAAGTTCATGTCTTTCTGAACTTGTATCGATATCATCCCCCTTATAACGGATACTAAACGGAGGGAATGCTCTTATCTATGAATGGAAATCTCTTTGTTAGATTTAGGTAGCCTTCTGAAAAGTTGTCTGAAGAGACCAGTGATGACGTCACATGACGTCACGATGTCGTCAGAGAGTGCCATCTGGTTATGACCTTTCGAGGTTCGGCCAGCATTTCCTGCCAGTGGAGAAGCTCCTCCCCTCGGGCGAACATGAACGGTCCCAGCACAAACCTATGACGTAAGGAAAAATACGTTACCAGGTTATCATGACGTCATCCTCTGCCATACGCATTCAAATATGGATCTGATCGATATGATGGAGAGCAAACAAGCACACAATTTACATACATACATGTACCTTGCATACAAAGCAGTTTCTTTAGCTCTTAACGGGCTCGAGTAAAACGAAATGAGATATGGGTACGATCTGACTCTGGTGGGGTAGCGATCGTTGGGAGCGGACCAAAGCTAACAACATAAGGCTGGACTCCAGGCAAAACCATGCTGTGGCCTTGTTGTAGACTTTAACATTTAGAGCACATTTTGTAAACATGTAACCACATGCTAGTGGCATCCAGGCGTCAACGTGTTGGTAAATGAGCTCACCTCTTTAACATCTAGTTGTCATTCTGCCTTTCATGCTTACTTGTTCATTTTTCTGCCCTCTCTTTTACCCTTCTCCTCTTTCTTTAATTTCTTCATCGTATTTCTTTACGAAGCTTTCGCATTACATCATCTCATCAGACATAGCTGTGCATAATATAAAGGGTGTGTTTTAACGTATATTAAACACGTATTGCCATGTAATGTCTGGTTCCCATGGTTCTGACTTAGGCAACACTTAGTCAATAACCATTAGCCACACTTAGGACTAGTAACGATTCACCACTTTGAATTGGGTTCTACACTTCTCATCGACATCACTGCCTGTTGTGTCTGGGGATTATGTACTACAGCACTCTGTATTCTCCCCTGAGGTTTGTGGCGATCGAAAAGACGGGCTGAATTCAAATATGTTGGCCTTCCAGGCGTTTTTGGTAGAGATGATCCCATCTCAGAATAACAAGCTCAGTTCAGAATTTAGGACACGTAGACGTGGTGGGAACTGTTATTGTATGTCCAGACAGACTTATTGGATGTCCAGACGTCTGTGTTTTAAAATAAATTTCGTCCGCCCGTCTGACATGAATACCATTTGAAGAAACGAGGCGCTGACAGACATTTATTGTATGTTAAGGTCTTTCAGTAACATGTCTAACGATTTAAGCCCCCGTTCCACTTGACAGAGATTGCACTGCGATCTCTCTACGACATCAATTTGATTGTACAAAAGTATAACCATTGACTTGTAAAAGTATGACAAACACTCATCACTTTTGTTGAGTGTTCTGTCATATTTCAGGTCGCAGTGCGGTCGCCGCCCTATTGGAATGGTGTATAAATAACGTTAATTATTGACTACTACAAAAATGTAGTATTTTATATGACGTCACACACCTGCCATACTCCTCGTCTGAACTAAGTCTGCCGTTGCCCGTGGCAACGATGGTGACCTGTACGCTGGTCTGCTCCAGCTGTTTGGCGGTGACGGTGAAGGAGAAGGACTCGTTGTACACCTGCTCACAGTGGCCCTGCTGGGGAGATGTTTTCTTCGTCTTCACGGGTTTTCTACCGTGCATTAGCTGTACCTTCACGTACACGGCTGGACAGAGGCAGAGAGTAGACCACTCTTACAGCAATGCACAAATGGATATTTCAACATAGAACATGATATATGGTAAAACATTGAAACATAAATTTGGAGTACATTGGTTAAACCTTTCCTTGCACATGATGCACAGTGCGAGTGCAAAAATGTGATATTCTCAGAAGTTAAAACAACAACATACATTGCGTAAATATTGTAAAAGTGAAAATGTTTGAGAGGATTTGATTGACAGTGTTGAAAAGGAGCGTTCGCGGTTGTTCTAACGTTAAGTCCAGGGCCTCAATGAAAAGCAGTGTAAGTCCCTGATGGGAGCTTACCCTGGTAAAAGAACACTGAAATAAAAAGATAGATAGAATAAACAATTTCGTGGTTGAAACTGTCATACAGGGTTTTATGGAAAATATTCGCGATCGTTTAATAAAACGGCAATGTAAAAACGCCGCGAACATTTCCCATTGTAAAATATATTCTCGCTGTCAGTTTCTTACCTGTGTCGTCGAATTCCAACCTTCTGAAATTTTTGGCGCGTAATATGACGACCTTTAACCTGTCCATGGACGGCAGATAGGACAGGGACACGTTCAGCTCACCCACTGTGGACGCCTGGAGACAAGGAGAAACAGACTAAGGGTCAATTACTGATCACAATCTACCAAACATGACAAAAGCTCTTACTGTTTCTTTATGTTTCCAAAATTCCGGTCCTTTGTCTGAAGAAAGTCTTTCTAGCACGAAAAGTGTTGCTTGTATTCTCAATTACTTTTACATTTGCTAGATTGAGGCAATATTTTCGATTTATCATTGCATCTAGATCTTTGCAAACCTTTTTTATTGTTATCATAAAGAACCGGTGATTAATGCTGCAAGTGGGGCATTATCTAGCTTTGAAAGGTGGACATCATTCGTAGCTTGGGAAAATGACAGCTCAGCTCTTAAATGTGACGCGAAAACATAATTTCTCTTGGTAAATTAGGTTTTCAGAGTGTTTATAAGCCCCACTCCTGAGATACCACCCAAACACGAATCCTGACCCACATGAGCAGCGTCCTCCAGGTCTCTCCACATCAGTTCGTCCTTAGCCAGGTCCACCTCCGTTAGCGGCAGGATCACGTGACCCAGGGAGTGACGCACCCGTCTCCTGTCCATGTCGTACACGGACAGTCTGAGCATGCGCTCTCGTACCTCTGTTTCCGAGACCTGGGGATTGGGAACGAGAATAGGAGTCCGTGTTGATTTCATTATATGGATGAACTTTATTGCACAACATTTGTACATGGTACAATTGTAAGGCAACAGTAACAAGTCAATTAATACAATGATACTCGTCTAAGTTCTATAACTACATACACACATATATAGTATACAAATGTGAACATAAATGGCGTATTGACATAGTGTAATATGCAAGTTTAACAAGTTGGTCCGTTACTGTACAATAGATTCTCTCTTTTTTAGAGCATTACAAATGTATTGGCTTAAATACGAAGATATGTTGTCTGGACATGACATAAGTAGATTGAAAGTACATGTGTTTGTCTTTGGTAAAGGTGTGCTAGATTTACTTGTGATCATATCCATTAATTTTTGTCTATCTACGCTATATGTAGGGCGTGTCATTAGAAATATGGCTGGTGTCCGCCATGACCCGCGCGGGCATCAATTTTCGGCCGTTTCCACACACAAAGCGTTTTGATCATACCGTAGATCGTGTAAAACAAAATGAGCAAATCTATACCGTAAATCGCATAACAAATATCGAAAAATGAGAAATGATGTCATTGAACACCAAAGTCAAGAAATTGAAATAGCATAATTAAAGAATTTATTGTTCGTTATGCCGTAGCAACCTTACTCCTTGTGTTCAGTCATTTGTTCAACCTTCCTAACCACTTAGATCTCACAATGAGTGAAATGTTTTTGAGTCAAACTATTCTTGTTCGCCCTGGCCTGGTTTGGATTCCCAGATTCATCACTAATATAATCAGATCAACATGGCCTAACCTGGTGAGCAGCAGTCGGAATTTCTACTCTGCTACGCACAAGATAACTTTGATTAATCCTTGCCTTGTGACTTCAAAGACGATACTTCAAAAGGCATGTACAACATGGGAGTCCAAACTTTTTGATGTATTTGAGCCACCAAGCATTTGTTCACAGTCGACTGCTCACAGGTGTTCTTTGCATCCGTTTAATTATTTTTTGCCGTCAGGCGTGTCTTTTGGTTTCTCTGATGCTTCGCCTTGGTATCGTTCCAAAAACTCAATCAAAGAGTAGTGATCGCTCTCCGAATCAATGAATAACATTAGAGGTAATTCAAAATGGGTCACCCAGCAGAATGTGGTCTACTACAGCAGACCACAAGGCGAATCAGGGATGATCGAATTTGAAGAGAATGAAAAATACTGGATAAGATTTCAAGTTCACCCTGGTCTACTCAGATAATGGTTTTGGTCAGGACCGGTTGGTAGGCAGAAAGATGTAATTAAATGTATTTGGGAGGTACTGAAGAGCTAATCTCGTAATGTTCACAACGAAAGGGAAACTCTTTTGCTATATTCAACATTCGCTAATGCAATGTAACAGGTGAATTCCATTATTTCTAATCAAAGGCAATGAACTGTGGACCACAGCTTCACGTACTGCCGTTAGGACCAAGACTCTTAACAATAACATATGGATAGTTCACAAATGGTCTTTGATATTATTTGGGATGTTACGTGTATGTGAATTTGTGACGCAGGTTCATCCTCATATTGCATACATGACAAACGGTTCCCTAGCTAAAACCGTAATTGCTAAGTCATACACAAAAAATATCACGTATACGTTACGTACATGTATAAGTTAACGCCTATGTTGAGATTCCCAGCATTATCCGTGCTATTGTAAATGATATGGTTGTGTTTAGTGAAATCCGTTGAGTGCTATCTGACCGAGCACTCAACGGATTTCACGAGTGATCTGAGTCCGCAGCGACGCCGTCCGTGCCGCAGCTTCTAATGAGATACTAGATATCTAAGACACATTTTCAGCTCACCTGAAAGACGAAGGTTTCGTTGAAGCGAGGGTTGAGCGTTTTCCTGCGCACCTTGGACTGCTGAGACATCCGTTCATCAGGAAGAAGGTACACGCGGACAAACGTGTCTCTGGGGAGCAGACGGAAAAACCGTTTGTTTGTTTGTTTGTATTACATTTCATACCCAATAAACCGCCTCATGGCGTATCACATTAGGTTTGTACTAAACAGCACAATATGCGTTAGTAGAATGTTTTACAAACATAATATTACGGAATTAATGATGTACTAGTATTCTGGCAAAGCATCACGGCCAGATGTTACCGATACATCTTCTTTTCACTCCACCAAATCTCATAAAAATTTTCATCAGTGACTAAAGTTAACTGAAACACATCCTTCATTTTTTTAGAGGGTTTCGCTGTTTTTGTAAAGGCGAAGTTTGAAGGTGAGTCTTATTGAGGTCAATGTCAGGTCCACTACTATACCTTTCAAAAAATCAAACTGCGAATTTCTGTCCTTAAAAGGGGTGTTCGCCCTTTCCACCCACCAGCAATGGAAGGTAGCTTTGCTCGTTTCTGGTTGCCTTCTGCTTAGCTTGTGCGAGACCTGAATTCACGATGTCCTCAAACCCTAAAGACTATCAAAGACGTAATGTAGAAAGTCTAGCGTTGCTCTTTCCTTCGCTTGTGCCACCGCTCAGCAAGGACATATATTTTTGCCCATTCCACGGAAGTAAATCATCCTTTCTTATTCCATACTGGGTCCACATCTCACTGCTCACATGTATCACCACAACCCAGTAAATGTGAGCCAGAACATTGGCGTGGCTCTCAATGTACCTTATTTTGCCGTGAGTGGAGGTAAATGGTAAAAGTCTATCACCTGCTGGCGTTGTTCTTGTCTCGCGGGGGGAGGTGTTTGACTTTGAGAATAGACACGGTTAGAGTCTGCACGGAGGCGTCAAACACCACGGAGAACCAGATTCTTCCGGATGGGCTGGGGGGAAGGTGCTTCTCTGTCTCATCGTCTTCATCTGTGTACCTGAGACAAAAACATACAAATATGCAAATCGTGTTATGGAGATGAAGGTCAAATGATATACGTCTGTGTCACGGAAAGGGTAAGGCAAAGAAGGTCCCGTAGCCTTTCTGAGGCCGTAGTGACAGAGTTTCGTTGTCCACTGCGTCCTGGCCGCCGAGCTCATTCCCTTCTTCCACCTGGCATGTTTCTCAAGGCTGACTTGAATCTTTGAAATGTGTGTAACACTCAATAAGTAACGTGTTAAAGTGGTTTGCTGCTCTGTACGCGCTCGGCAAATGTTCATTGGCCAGCTATGGTTGCACATGTGAAACAACGGTTTGTATGGTAGTAGTGTCTGTCTTGTATTATAAGTTGTAGTTGTGGCAGAAAATCGGAGTATAGACATGTTGGTTAAGTTGTTCACCTTGTAGTACCTAGTGGCACATAGGTGAGCAAGTTTCCCTGGTTACCATTTTACAGAGGAGGTTGCTAACCCATCCCCTTTTTAACTTGCTCTAGGCACCTCATCGAACACGGAACACGTATTTCACGTCCCTGTTGCAAGACAGGCGAAGTCCCAACCGAAATTCTCTTCCCAGGATTCGAACTCCCAGCAATCAAGTTCAACTGTGAGTTTGCTACAAGCTGAACTACAGGGACACCCCTACATGTTGGTGCTATCTCATTAATGCGCTCGGAAACCGTAAGACACTATGTTCCATCCTTATGTCTGTGAAGCATTGCCAGCTGGGGTTTTGATGAAGGTTGAGGGCACTGGTCAGTTGCCTCCATTGGTGCACAGCTGCAGTACTCTCGGTGCAGTACCGGTAGTGACTGCTAAGCCTTTCACCGTGACCAACATCCTCACCATTCACGACAAGCGTTTGATCCTCCAGACATTTTGGCCAGCAAAGTATCTCGGCCGAAAGCCAGCGATGCACTCGCCTTTTTCCTTCTATCGAATCTCATAAAAAGCTCCATCAGTCACCGATGTTGGCGGAACGTGGCTCATCCATTTTTCAGATCACCACCTTTGCCACAGAATTCTATTTGGAAAAAAAAAAGATGTTCGAAGGTAGTTCCGTTGTTCGCATTATCTATGCCAATGTCAAGTCAAGGGCCTGATGAATAAAAATCATTCTAAAAGCTTTTATTGTACCTTATTACTTAGATCGTTAAGAAGGACTCCCCCTTGCTAATTGAGTACCAACGGCGGAGGTATAGTAGCTTTGCTTTTCCCAATTGCACACTGTCTGCGCGAGGTCTGAATCCGTAATGCCCAGTCAATACCCAGCGGTGGGCGCCTCAATCATAGCAGGCAGAAAGGTAAGACCACCCCACCGTAACCTTGCCGCTGAAGGGCACCGCGAGACTTTTTGCGCTTCAATCTCCTGACTGTCCATAATACCCCGCCTTCAGCTGCCATACGTGTCAGAAGGTAGTAAATGAGAAACGATCACAGGAGTTTCGCATTACTTCATTCGCATTCTCCTGCTATTGTTGAGAACAATGCGTGATAAAACATCATACACACGCACAGACACACACGCACAGACACACACGCGCGCGCACACACACACACACACACACACACACACACACACACACACACACACACACACACACACACACATCCAACGTCTTGAATTCGAATTTTAACGGCCTTGCAATAGGGTAGTTGTATTTTTACGCATGGCAAGGTGTGCAAGTTCGTTTCGCAAGGGCATCTAGCAGTAATGATGTATTCTTTGAATCTTTGATCTTCCATCCGTCGGCGGAATCAAAGTCTGCAACATCCTGAAACGACGGAAAGGCCTTTTCAGCCTTCACTTAGTAAAACGGCCGTCAATTGAGGACCTTGAAACCTCCAACTGTACATGTGATCTCCACTCCTGTGAATAGTTTTATCAGGTCACTGAATAAAGACACTGTGATCTCCACCATATCAGAAAAGCGAGGAGAAGTTGAATTTATCCATTTTGTATCTGTTAACTGAATCTCTTCAACGTGTGCTGTTGTGACCTGTACGTAGCCCGGTGTGCCAAAAATGTGCAGTGAAGGTCTTCAATCAATCTATAATGATTGCCCTAATTCATTTGGGCTCTCCAGTTGTAAAAAGTCGTGTGTTGTTCACACATACACTTTCATGTCAAACTTTCATGTTGTGTCCCCAAAGGTCTGATCTAGAACGATGCCCACCTTTGCTTTATTTGATCCGGCTTTGCCAATAAAGATTGCCGTTCGTTCGTTCGAATTCGTTTAGAATATTGCAGTGCCTATAGTGGCACATAGCTATATGTAGAGGGGGGGGGGGTATTTTCTACAGCCGCAGGGTACATCTTTGCAAGAGGAGCTGCTTTCCTTTCCCTTCAACTTGAACGACACATCTCGGTCCTCGAACACAAGTTACGTCCTTTCCGGAAGACTGATGCAGCCCCAATCGAGGTGCCCTTCTCAGGATTACATCAGGGTCCATAACCAGTAATCAACTAACTTGAACCTCGTCTTGAAGTCTCCTATTGGGTCAGCTAGTCCTCTCTCTTAGTTGAGCTGGTCTCAATCATGATGTTTCTTACTTACAGAGAAGAGATGCAGTCACAATGTAACCCGTACACTGGAGAGGCCTTCATGTCCCACCTTAAAGTGAACTTCAGGTCTTGCTACATGGTAACCGGCAAGTAGTAAAAAAAATAGGAGCTTGATTTTAATAATACGGCTGCTGCCAGTTGAGGTGCAGGGGCATTCCAGGATGACTAGTATGTTAAAGTATATTAAACTTCGCAGGCTACAGCTCCAAGTCATCGAAATCCGCAATGTACTCATCTACACCGACATGTTCCAATAAGATTGCAACCAAAAACGTGATATCTCTCAACAAATAAAAAAAATATGCAGCAAATTTATAATCCAATATTGTAGTGCATGCCACAATTGATCACTGTCTTTGTTTGCAATTTCACCGTCACCGGACTGTAGCGACTTGTGTCTGAGAGAGAGCAGCGTTTGATGAGATGAACTCAATAACCCTGCCCGTTATTGTTATGGGCTGAAGCGTTACGGCGCTGCCCGCAACAATTACGGATGACGGGGATGATCAAGCCGCGTCGGAGTACACACATGCTTTTACATGACGGGGTTAACGGAGTTAGACGAGACTGCCGTGCCGATGTTGATGATTGATGGCCCGCTGTCGCGCCGTCTCAAGTTCAGGCCATCCCTAGTGAACATCAAGGACTCCCGCTGACGGGAAATAGCTCCAATCGGTAGGTGAGGCGACGGTAGTGGCCCATAAGTCTTCAGGTGCCGTACCGTGTTGCACTTGACAGATGGGCTCGTTATCTATTGCGCCCAGGAGTTGAAGTGGCCTTCGGGTACACTAAGAATGTGTGTGCGGCGATAGTACTTCGACCTGAGGCAGTTCGAACAAAAAAAGTGTTTCGAGTAAGGCAACCCTCGAGTATTACGCGGCATAGCAGCGGTTTTGCTTAATCATTACTTGTCATAGCAGCGGTTTCCATTAATCAAGATATGGCGCTGATATGTAGCATATATGAACCAACTAAAGACAAACTTTATATAGACTCTCAGTATGAATAACTTTGCCCTGTCCGTGCCGGTATATGGTGCTATGGTAAAGTCGGGTAATTGGTCATTTTTCGAACTGTTGTAGCGAAACATATTGACTCCGAACGCCCTGTATTCTTCCTTTAAACTAACTAGCGTCGACACGGCCTGACTTTCTGGTTCGAAAAAGGAGACATCGTTCATGCGTATATTAAATTGGAAGACAACAGAAACATCCTTAGGGGACGAACAGAGATAGACCAATCCATATTGCCTGATGACGCACGATCATCTCCGACACGGTTTTAAAGATATAGCAAAGCATTTCTCCAATAGCTGTACCAAAAGAAAAGACTTCATTGTGGTCTGCTTTCAACTTCATGACAAGTATTATGCCACTCTGTCGCGCTACGTTATGATACAAGAGCTGTGTACGGTTTCTAGTCGTCGCTTCAGTAGCTCCCAGCGATTGCCAAATGGCACTAAAGTTCGGAACCAGCCGCCTGAAGTGCCATGTGTGTCACGCTAAAAGTTCCTGTCTGTCGTGGAAAATGCCCCAATTTCACCATCCAATAGCAATCAGGCGCGTTCATCGCACCCGGGATGTTGGCTGGGTGCGTGCATGTCAGCTTTCTCTGATAACGGACCGGCGACAAAGTACTCACTAATGGAACAGAGGTCATTAATGTTACAGGGAGTGCTTCCAAAATCGATGCCAGTAAATTGGTGGTTACAGCAGGATGTGGCTCAGCAACCAAGAGAGCAATAGTGAGATAGCACTAAGTCATTAGGGTGGTCACGGAGAGCTCTCAGAATTGATTTCTCGGAAAAAAAAACGTGCGACTTTGAGACTTTAAGACTGTTTGCACAGGACTTAAGACTGTTTGCACTGTCTTCCGCATTTTGGCGTATCTCTAGTTCACCTTTATCCTTGGGGTAATCTATATCCGTTGTTTTAGAAATATCAAGTCCATCGGCGGTGGTTTCAAATTGCAATATTTTCATGTAATTTTCATGTAATTTTCAACATGTAAAATTTTTTTTTAAAATATTGCATGGCGATCCATCGACAGCATCTCGAGTTATCCGACAACAATCAAACCAACAAACACAAGGTGCCCGCTGCAGTAACGTGGAAATTCACCAGAAGGCCCATTCTCGAGCTTGGTATTAGTCACCCCTGCAGTAACTTACCTACCACAAATAATGGACATCCATTCATCGTTTCAAGGGCCATGCCCCTTGCATCCACAGTCAATCCACCACCGCAAAAACCTTCTATTGTTGTTATTTTGGTCAGTATCAAAGGTTCAATAAAAGTTAACGACATCTCACTACTCACTTATAAAGCTCGGGCTGTAGTTGTCCTAAGAAATGCTGCTGGTAGTTGTAGGCTGTGGTGATGGGTTTGACTTGTTCGCCAGGTCCGGACGGCTGAATCCTCTCGGTGTTGGGGACTGTGAACGGGATGGTCTCCATGGGAACTGCGGCACGCGCCATCATCTCGTTCCCATGGTTGTCTGATGGGGATGTGGTCATCGTTGGCAATGGAACGAGGTTGTCCAAGGAGGTACTTCTGCAATGAACACATAAAGGGCCATTCAGACAAGCTATACCGCGCTACTTTCAGGAATAGGGTGTCGGCCTGTAATACTGCAGCACTCGGAAATATTGCAAAGGGGCTAGAATCGCTATGTTACATTGGGACTTTACCGACTAACAACATACATAATAACATATCCGTCAAAATGATGTTGTAGCTTGGCACACACATACATAACCTGGAACAGTGCCCCGCCGGAGGTAACCCCCGTAGGTAATGAATAAAATAGTTGTTTGACAAGGATAACTAGATGCAACCCAATTTCATTCTGTCAAGAACCTTTTAAACCTTCGCAATATATGATTTAAAGCGTATTCATAATCCCCAAAGAATGTAGTTGATTAGCAGCCCACGAGCGTTCTGTACGTTCCTATGTGACCAAAGGTATCCATTTTCTACTCACCGACCCGAAAGCTAGTTATTTACGGACGCAACGCTCTGATTTAATAAACTGGGATTAGTCCAGTCCTCCAGCCCCTGGGCATGAAAAGGCTGATTCCCGGAGCGCTTTTATCGATCCGAATTTTGCATAATTGCTTTCAGTTGTTTGTTCTTTAACAGAAAACAGAAAAAGTTTCACCCAATCAGCATCAGTACATTTTTAGGATATTTCCTGTAATGTATACAGAGGAAATATCCTAAAAATATACAAATCTAGTGCAGAAAAAGTGAGGAAAATAAAACAAGATGCATATAATTTCAAAATTACAGACCGCGAACCTTGAAGCGATAAAAACGATAAAAAAACATACATGTAGTATGACAAACAACAATACAAAAATTTTATTCCTGTATTCAATAATACACTATGACGCATTTCCGGTTCATACAAGAATGACCTAAGGGACCTTTATGTACTAATGCAGTATACTTATCGCTAAATACACGGATACCATGTGCTAAATAAAACCGTGTGTTCTTTATATTTCACAGGAAAGGAATTAGACGAGATGTTGTATGGTCCCTGTTGCTTAGTAATTAAACCTGGTGTAAATGTCAGCGTACTATTACACATCCACACCACAGACGTAAACCACTTCAAACATCGCCCCACGGTTTTGTTTTGTCGTCTGTGTGTGCTGTATCCAGGGCGTGATATAAGAGCTACATCACTGGTTACCACGACTTTCTCTCTTCTGATCTTGTCTCTTCCGCTTCTCTCCATCTAATTGAGTTACGGTAGAAGGAGAAATGTTTGCCGGGTTTTGATTTCGCGGAAGAAAATGAAGCGTTTGGTTTTGAGTTCGCTGTTGAAACTGCCGCATGCAGGGTTTCATTGTAAAAGGGAAAAACGTTCGCGGTGGTTTTTAGTTCGCGGTGAAGACAAACAATTGGAAGAGGTCACCGTAAAACGCGAATATAAAGACCCGTGACCGCGAACACTTCCCTTTGTACCGTACTTTGATGCCATGTTTGCAATAACATAAAGCAGAAAGATAATTGAAATAAGTGACATTGGCATTATTTTGCAAAGCACTATGTAGCGCTACCACAATTGAGACGAAATCATTCTTGTTGGTTATCGCAGCAGCGTTATTTTATCAAAAATTATTAACATGCATCAAAAAGAGATTTGGAAATATAAAAGGATCTTCACTTATGATACTTGAAACAACATAGGTAACATATCATGAGCCATATGTCCAATCTTAATCAAAATACTCTTACAGGAAATAAAATGACGTAAAGACCCTATTAGTAGTACACTGAGGTACTGTTGAGGTACTGCTGAGGTACTTTGCAGTTTATTCCCTGTAGATTGTTCACCAATGTAAAATGATTAGTTGGTAACAGATTTGTAGTGATGAAAGGATGTTCACATTTGATACTTACTTATGAATACTCGGTACAATATAGCTAACAGAACATAAAACAAATGAAACTGGTATTTGCGTGTTGTTGCCGGCATGGTGATGGCAAGATGGAGGCACGATATCGAAATCAACAGTGCCTCCAGAGTGCCTCCGGTCCGTGAGGTAGGCCCTTTATGGGTTACTTTTATCAAGCAGGTTTATTTGAGGGGAAGAGTCGTCTGGTGTCTTATCATTCCTTCTAGCGTCTCGACTGCAGAATGCTGATATGCACGAAATTTCCAAATTGCTGTAGGGTAAAAACGCTATTTTACAGCGATAATGCGCCAAAGAAGGGAGCATCAAAAGAAGGTGCGCTCGCCCGTAAACACCTTCAATAGAAGGGGTCATTTAGGGTGAGCCTCCGTCCACAGACACACTATCTATTACAGCCCGATAGACATTTAAACGGCGTTGCTTATAGAATTTTCGTCTTCATAATCAGAAATATTCAACAGCTTGGTGTAGAGAATATGTTGCGGAGTTCGTAATATGATATCCGAGGTTTGTGCTCAGAAAGGAGATGTGCTCTAACCATGCGCGGAAAGAATATTGTTCCTAACAGCAAAGAGCTATGATAAATGATAGTAAGACACACTTGTCTATCTAAAAGGAAAAATGATTTTTAATAGCTTTATTGCAAAACCGTGCTCGAGGGCTAATATACTTTAAACGCTATAGCTAATAACTGTGTGTATACTTTAAAACTGGTAAGGAAGATCAAATACATTTCGCCTTAAATATGTCGTGCATATTTTCATTATGTCCATGATAAAATTGTTTTGGGCGGTCTGTGTGTCTGTCTGTATGTGTGTTTGTGTTTCAGAAATATTTTAGTCAGCATAACTCAAGAACCTCTGGATGGATTACGAGGTCGTAATCAAGGTCGATATTGGGCCCCCTGGTATGTGACTTTGGTACTGCAGCAGAACTTTTGTTTTATATTTTGACCTGGACGTCCAATGGTCTTGATTTCTTGGTGGCCAATAGCTTGTGACGTAAGGAAGAAGTGGTGTATGTTTGGGTCCCTCTGGCAGCTTGCTCTGTAACTGCAATGGCGCTTTTGTCAAAATCTGAACAAAGAAACGACGGATTTCCAGGATATCTGATATGTAGGTAGCTAAGACAGAGATGTACATGGTAAAGTGCAAACTATGCAAATTGGGAATAAATTTACATATCTAATGAGAAGAATCAATATTTGCCGTTTTTTTTATCATAGGACTCAAATACGTGCACCATGTGTGGTTTGTGGCACGTGAAAGATACAAGTTATGCACATAATTAGTGCAAAAGTGCAATTATTCTTCTAAGTAGTAAATGGTTTGACTATCAACATTGTGACGGGTGTAAGTTGTTCAAATGTGTACCTAACCAAGCATAGATTATGTTAATGTTGCATTCATTTGCATAGTGAGAATATTTTATGGAGATATAAGGTCTCTGAACTCTTGTTTCTTGTTATTCATTTCATTAAAATCGGAACGAGGCATTACAGGCAGGATGCAGTGCTGATATTGGATTAAAATCAGTTCCACACTAGCTTAACTTGTATAACGTTGTACACTCGGATTCCAATTCTAAAGTAACGCAATAACACATCAAAACAGTCGTATATCAACCCGGACAGTTTATGAATCAGTAACGAGATTTTGCGGGCAGTCTTGAGGCGATGCCTGTCTTTCCGTCAGCTACCAGCTCATCGGTCACGTGATCCACCCCTGCTAGTAGTAACGTTACCCTTATTAATTTTATTTTACACTGTAAATTGTACCATAAGGAACGGATGGTGCTTGATGAATATATCAGAAAAGAGTTTCCATATTTTGAACATCTTAATGTAACGGATAATTTTTTTTCTATTTTTGATGCGCCTAGATAAACCCTGTATATTAAACATTATTTGTTCCTATATCTACACCTGTACAAAGAAGCGAGAAGATGTCGACCATCCTGTTAGCTTAGTACCTTCAATTAGTTAAATTGTATCTTGTTGTCCCTGCATATGTCTGTTATGTCTGTTATCAGTGACCTGTACCTAGCCCGTCGAGGCATGAATGTACAATAAAGGTCTTTCATTCATTCATTCATTAATTACTAGCCACAGGAACAATGGCGGAAATGGAGAAACATTCATCACACAAACAACCAATCTCATTTTACCCCTTACCTACAGTCATAATTACCCACACAGGGAGTCAGGTGGCGTACTAAAGATGATTGCTTCAGTCTTTAATCCCACCACCAATAGACAAATCAAAATTGACAAATTCCAATGGTGGGTGGACAGAATAAACAACCGAAGATGAGATTGGAAAGTATCACGGTATATTCCACATCACTCGAGGCACCAGCCCGACGGCGGGTAGGCACATCCGGGAAAACACACGTTTCAGTGCCAGGTAAACCAGAGGTGAAGAAAATATTGTCCTGGAACAAAAACTGTAACGACATCAGCTCATCAGGTGTTCAAATTTCAGACAACGCCATATTCATTCGGCGCACGCGATGTGCTTTGGCATTATTCTATTCAAGCCCGTTGGCGAAAGGTAAAGTAGGACTTCATGTGGTGATATATTTATAATATATATAACCTAAGTTATCACCGTCCCGGAGCGCCCTATCGTACTTTATCACGGCCCGGCTGAAGACATGAATAACGAGTACCTCACTCTCCTATCATAATCCCATGTACGACTTGTTTTCAAAGTCCATAAATCGACTGCTTTATCAGATCTATCCTGAGCTCGTTCCCCTCAGTTCTATCATGTCCTCATCCTTTCACCGGGAGAAGCAAACGTAGCGTTGCTGAAGTAAGAAAACATCGCCTCTAATGCTGAGGGGATTTACTCCGCCAGGTGATTTATTGGCAGCTTTAGAAGTTATCTGGGTCAGTGATGCTATCCTAAGTCCTCTAAACGTCACTGCAAACTTGGATCGTGGTGTATCTGATTTCCAGAACTCCGTCTGGCGCCGTGTGTTGTGACTCAGATTTCGTCCTTTGCACCAATCTGTATTTTCATATTGTAATTTGTACATTTTTCAGGGGTGCGACCATGGTATCAATCATTAGCTCACCATGGTGCGACTGGAATCACTACTGGTAGGGAGTTTTTGTGGTCAGGAGGAAGTCACATCAGTTAACAAGTGCCCTCTATTTCAACATATCAGAAAATGCATACAGAAAATACATATAGTAGATGGATATGCATCACCGATAGCCAATGCTTTCGCTTCCGTGTTGTCAAATCTCGCTTTCTTTGGTTCGAACAACAGTCAGGAGTAAAGTGTTTCGAGAATATAGCTCCTACTCGTGTATTTCCGGTGACACACCGTATGAAGAGCCAATGGAAGTACTGATTGCTGTGAAGTTGGTACTCGTGGTATCATTTACCTCTTTATTCTGAATCAGAGTAGCCCATTAGCTAGCTGATTTTTGTCAGGCCCGACAACCAACTGTTGCGCAGATGAAAAATAAAGATGACCTGTGTACCCTTACAGAACCAAGGCAACGCATTTGATGGCTTATTCTAATTTTTCAACATTCAAACAAAAAATAAACAACGCACCATAGTTTTTGTCTATAATTCAAATGTATCGTCTTGGCAGCATTTATACAACGAGTTCATAAATTAGTCAATCAGTGGCAGCACATTTGATAAAGCCAACATTCGCAAACATTTACAACTTTTCACTTTGGCCCATAGACTTTCCAAATCTGAGTTTCACGTATTCTCTATAATAAACCATATCTCAATTTCCTGTAATGTCCCATTAATGACAAAGCCGTGCTAAAACTGATAGAATCGCGGCCTAATGGTACTCCAAATATTTGCTCTAAGCCCCATGCGCGTTGGTGTAGCTTTGCTGTAGCTAGGTTCCGTTTATGCATAATGGATTAGTAACTTGTGATGAAAATACAACCTGTCTTTCTTGTCTATGGATGTATTCCCCGTATAAACACTTCTTTCTATATAATAACAGATGAAAAACCCTTTTCGTACGTTTATGTGCTTTAGCCTTTACACGCTAAGTACATGTCAAGATAGATGATGTTTAGCTAAGTGCAATTTGCTCGATTCTACTGTTTCTAAGGTCTTGACAGTCTTCGTCTTCGTTACCCTCTAAAAAACCCACTGGGGTGTCGCTGAGGGGGGGGGGGGGGGGTGGCTTGCGTATTAGGGCAAGGCAGCCAAACCGGCCTTAAAGGCCTCGACTGACGGGGCCTGGGCAGTGTGCCCCGGCAGTCTGTTCCACTCGACAACCGTGCGAGGGAAAAAAGAAAACTTAAAACAGTCTCTTTTAGCTGTGATAAACTGATATCTAAACATGTGACTTCCTCTGGTTCTGCGTTGGGCTGGTTTAAGATACTGGGTTGGGGATATGTTTATGATGCCATTCACAATTTTATAGAAAGTGATTAGACGTGCATCTCTCCTTCTGTCAGCGAGGAGTGGCCATTGTAGACAAAGACAGAGTTTGATGTATGTGAATATCTGTAGTATAAGGCAGTATTAATAGTCTGGATTTTTACCTGCTCGCTGGAGAGCACGTCGGTAAAAATCTAGACTACTATCACTAACGTTACTATATCGGCGACCCAACATCTACCTGGAGAATATGTAACCGTTATCTCCTCCCAAATTGTAATTGAACGTATTTGATTTTTCTGAATATGGCACTTGGAACACATATCTGGGTGAAAGTTGACAGTGTATATATCTGGGTGAAAGTTTGGTGTTATAACATGCACGCCTGATTCCGCTTCGCCATACCTGATGGCGCCATATGAACACACGCGGGTTTTGCCAATCGTCTGGGTCGTCACATGTGGTGTGTTTTAACCGCTGACGCGTGTCCGGATTAATGGTGTATATAGTAGGTTCTTCGCTACATCTAACATCTCGTGTTAAAGATGATATACAACGATAAACTTTAATAGTTCGCATGGAGAGTTCTTGCAAATATTACTGACCCCTTAAAAAGAACCTGCGTGGACGACTCCCAATTTTAAGTCACTTATCTATCGGCCGTATAACAGTGAATTGCTTGGAGGCATATTCAATTCAAGAAAACAATTTCTGCGTGTTCACGTGACTTATACAAAGCTATGTATGATGTGAATGTATATGTATGTATAGATCAGTTTTTGTATTCATCTCAGGAGCCAGTAAGATATTTTAGGAGTATATGTAAATCCAATTGTTAATGATGCACTTTCGAAATGTTCATGACCATACGAGGGGCGTGCAATTAGTAATGGTCCTGACCCATTTCCCATAGCAGGAGATTAATGAAACTTGGCACAGTTATTAGTCTTTCTCTTCATAGGAATCACCCAGAGTTATGCATTTCTCCCATCGTTTGATGCAGCTCTGGACACCGATTTTGTAGGACACCCCAGGTTGGTCCTCCAACTGATGCCTCATCAATGGCACAAGAGGGACGACCAGGTCTGGGAGCTGTTTCCACAGACTTCCAGCCACGTTTGAATTCAGGATGCCAGCGTTTTACAAGGTCATATGATGGGGCATCATCACCATAAGTTCCATTTATTTCATCAAAAGTCTTCTTTGGTGTGCGTCCTTTCAAATACAAAAACCGGATCACTGCGCGACACTCAACTGGTTCCATTTCACACCTGGTCCATTTCGCACCTGACTAAGTTCAAACACCAGTAAATCAGAAACCACAATTAGTTCAGAGCTGTCTTTTGCAACATAACCCATAGAGATATGAATTATTACACATACAAAATTTCATTTAGATCAGACAACTGGAAGTGGGTCAGGACCATTACTTATTGCACGCCCCTCGTACACGACAACGTTGCCTATTCATGACCAACACTACTACGTCAAACATCTATGTAATGATTGCACGTTCTCTCAGCAGCGTCTCACCCCCTCCTTTACTCCCTGGGGTACGCCGATTGCTCACGTAACGTTAACAAGCGTCCACCCACTGATTAAGAACAACACTGCGTCCGGTAAGTTGAAACTCTGGGCTCCCTCCCTGATTCTATACACCTGCGGAGTAGCCCATTATCCTTGTTTGAGCTCAGGCGTTCGGGAAATTAAAAGAACCCCTGACGATATGGTACACCACTTTAATTCACTGTAACAACGTCACTGTTTCCTTCTTTTCGGTGTCAGATTTTCAAGATGGCGTCGATGAGATACATGGACTGGAAAAGGGGGAGATGTAATTTCTTCAAGTTCTCGTCTTATCTAATACAGCCCTTATGGTTTTGAGTGGTGTACTAAAATGGCAATCGTTTTTCGTATTGGAAGCCTCACAAATAGACAGTTTGCTTTGAGTTAGATCATCCAGCGAACTTCCCTGCGGATGGGAAAATGGTAAAAGTTGGGATTATAGCAAGCAAGGGAGTTTATAATTAGCCAAATATTGGTCTTCACACAGGCAATTACCCTTTCTGTTCGGCGAATTTCTACCATTTTCCAAGCCTACAGAGAAGTTTGGTGTAGACAAGACATACTGTTGGTAGGATTGTGACAGCTTCAAGAGCACGTGTGTGTGTGTGTGTGTGTGTGTGTGTGTGTGTGTGTGTGTGTGTGTGCGCGCGCGTGTGCGTGTGTCTATGTGTGTTAGAGTGGAGACGGCCGTCTCTTGTCTCTAATGACACCAACACTATCACTATTGGCATCGTTCACGCACAGCGTATGCTTGCCCAGATTTAGACACTAATGAATCTAATGACTGGACACAGACAGACCTAATTTGATGCACGCCAGATACGGCACAATGATTGGACAGATGATGCACTGATGTTTGTCAAACTGAACGCACTTTCCCGATGATGCTGAAACCATGCCGACGGCTGAATCCTGAACTCTCGCAATCATTTGTCTGGTAAAACTACATTGTAGATGTAGTTTTTTGTCGGAATAGATCATAAACTGCAGAACAAATATCATTCCTAACCAAATGCAACGTGTTATTCACTGACTTCACCTTTGTCCCTCTTGGACATGTATGTACATTTGTATGTATGTACATTTTTGGGAAATGTACATACATTGCACGTAGGTACCAAATATCAGACATAAGAGAGTGAATCTTCCTGACCTATAGCTACCTCCTTGGCAAATATGGTTTGTAGTTCTCTGTTCCTACAGCACACTTTGTGCCTCTGTACCTACAGCACACTTTGTGCCTCTGTACCTACAGCACACTTTGCGCCAATAATAATTATAATGTCTCTGTAGTTGTCCTCATTTCCCGTCACCCCCTGTCAGCTTTTGGCACTTTGAATCTTTACCCTCAGACACGTGAGGTTTTGATGTTGTCCGAAGTTCAGTATCCCATGGAAGAAGGATCAATACTACTTCGTACCGTCTGGTCTCCTAACTAGGTTTAGTCCGGAAACGGAAATCGCTTCATTCTGGATTCCTGAGCGATGTCAAGGTCTGCTAACCAAGGGCACTTAAACTATAGATGTAGGAACAAACTTGTAACGTTACGTGAAACTATTGATGTAGGAACAAACTTGTAACGTAAAGTGAAACTATTGATGTAGGAACAAACTTGTAACGTTACGTGAAACTATTGATGTACATGTAGGAACAAACTTGTAACGTTACGTGAAACTATTGATGTAGGAACAAACTTGTAACGTTACGTGAAACTATAGATGTAGGAACAAACTTGTAACGTTACGTGAAACTATTGATGTAGGAACAAACTTGTAACGTAAAGTGAAACTATTGATGTAGGAACAAACTTGTAACGTTACGTGAAACTATTGATGTACATGTAGGAACAAACTTGTAACGTTACGTGAAACTATTGATGTAGGAACAAACTTGTAACGTTACGTGAAACTATTGATGTAGGAACAAACTTGTAACGTAAAGTGAAACTATTGATGTAGGAACAAACTTGTAACGTTACGTGAAACTATTGATGTTGGAACAAACTTGTAACGTTACGTGAAACTATTGATGTAGGAACAAACTTGTAACGTAAAGTGAAACTATTGATGTTGGAACAAACTTGTAACGTAACGTGAAACTATTGATGTAGGAACAAACTTGTAACGTTACGTGAAACTATTAAAGATGTAGGAACAAACTTGTAACGTTACGTGAAACTATTGATGTAGGAATAAACTTGTTACGTTACGTGAAACTATTGATGTAGGAACAAACTTGTAACGTTACGTGAAACTATTGATGTAGGAACAAACTTGTAACGTAACGTGAAACTATTGATGTAGGAACAAACTTGTAACATTACGTGAAACTATTGACGTACATGTAGGAACAAACTTGTAACGTTTTGTGAAACTATTGATGTAGGAACAAACTTGTAACGTTACGTGAAACTATTGATGTAGGAACAAACTTGTAACGTTACGTGAAACTATTGATGTAGGAACAAACTTGTAACGTTACGTGAAACTATTGATGTAGGAACAAACTTGTAACGTTACGTGAAACTATTGATGTAGGAACAAACTTGTAACGTTACGTGAAACTATTGATGTTGGAACAAACTTGTAACGTTACGTGAAACTATTGATGTTGGAACAAACTTGTAACGTTACGTGAAAACTATTGATGTAGGAACAAACTTGTTACGTTACGTGAAACTATTGATGTTGGGACAAACTTGTAACGTTACGTGAAATTATTGATGTTGGAACAAACTTGTAACGTTACGTGAAACTATTGATGTAGGAACAAACTTGTAACGTTACGTGAAATTATTGATGTTGGAACAAACTTGTAACGTTACGTGAAACTATTGAAGATGGAACAAACTTGTAACGTTACGTGAAACTATTGATGTTGGAACAAACTTGTTACGTTACGTGAAACTATTTATGATGGAACAAACTTGTAACGTTACGTGAAACTATTGATGTAGGAACAAACTTGTAACGTTACGTGAAACTATTGATGTAGGAACAAACTTGTAACGTTACGTGAAATTATTGATGTTGGAACAAACTTGTAACGTTACGTGAAACTATTGAAGATGGAACAAACTTGTAACGTTACGTGAAACTATTGATGTTGGAACAAACTTGTTACGTTACGTGAAACTATTTATGATGGAACAAACTTGTAACGTTACGTGAAACTATTGATGTAGGAACAAACTTGTAACGTTACGTGAAACTATTGATGTTGGAACAAACTTTTAACGTTACATGGAACTATTGATGTTGGAACAAACTTGTAACGTAACGTGAAACTATTGATGTATGAACAAACTTGTAACGTTACGTGAAACTATTGATGTAGGAACAAACTTGTAACGTTACGTGAAAATTTGAAGTAGGAACAAACTTGTAACGTTACGTGAAACTATTGATGTTGGAACAAACTTGTAACATTACGTGAAACTATTGATGTAGGGATCCATGAGAACAAACTCGTAACGTTACGTGATGATGATGCTACAGATGTTACTAAAGATAGAATTTGATTTATAGTATTGTTATTATTTTAACGCATTTCTGTCTTCTTGTTTGGTCAAACTTTTTGTTACCTTTCTCCATTTGGATCTACGAATACACAAGCTGGATACCTACACAATCATGAAATACACTCTCATACCTGTATGAATGTCCCTTCTATAACAGAATTCTGAAGAATCTCTGCCTCTATGTGTACCATGACTTGAGTTGCACAGTGACTCTTTGGTTTACAAGTGCCCAATTGCATCCCCTGTATCTAAGATGACAACCTCAGGCTAAACTACTCCGTGTTGTCTATTATGTGTGACTGGGTCAACGCTAGACTTGAATTGCTAGAACACACACATGAGAATTGTTGTAAAAATTCATTATTCTACCGCGGTCTTGATCTTGTTTTCAGACATTCAGACAGACATCTTTCTGTATAACCTGTTGTGACTGACTCCATTACACTTTAGGGGCAACCTCGCTGCGACTGCCCTACGACCTACAATTGGGCGCTCAACAAATTTCATTGACGAAAGAATATTTGTACACTTTGTGTTTTTTTTGTCTTTTCAGTCATATCCATATTTCCAAATTTTGTGTGATGTTCTGATTATGAAGTCAGCTGTTACACAAATTCAATTTAGATAGCATCTAGTAGAAAACAAAGCTACAGCGGAAGTCCATATGCAAACATATTCTTAGACAGTTTGCATAACTCTTGGAGGTATGATACATAATACTGTAACAAGGCGGGCATATTTTGTCCATAAACTCCCCCCAAAAAGGGCTATAACGACTCCACATCAACATCAACATCGAACGAAAATAACTCACTAATGATATTCATTACAAGCAGCCTTCCCAATCATGGCAGGAGGTACTCACACTATACCGCCCATTGTGATGACCGGAGAAGATTCAACTGGTTGCGGGTGGACGATGAGTGGACCACGCCGTTAGACTCACAAATCCTTCATTGTAGAAGAGTCTTGTTGTCACCGTGCAGTTTTCAGTCAAAGCAATGCAGTAGATATGACGATGTCCTCTCGAGGGGAAAACATGCCAGTCTATCTGGCCATTACTAAGGTGGTACCTGTTACAAGACTACAAGACACGACAGAGATCGAAAATCTGGTGAAAGCAGCCTGATTTGGAGCGGTAGAAAACGCCGCACATGCGACTAGAGGCGTGTTAGACACGACAGCACACCTTAGCTCCGTCCGACTCTACCTGCGCACGGTGCCGTACCTGCGCCTGCCTCCACCACCTGTGTACGCACTGAATTAACTCGCATGTGTTCCGTCGCCGACAGGATATTATATGCACGGGCCGAGCAGAAGGCTTTGTTGTTTCCTGTTTTTGCCAACGATCTAGGCCACCTTATTAGTGACACAAAAATGCTGTTATTTCATCCACTGAAGCTGCGATGTTTCAAAAAGGGGCTGACAGTTGACAATTGAGAAATCCAGCAAAGAATTTCATAAGATGGGAATTTTTGCACATCATCATTTTTTTATGACACACTAAACGTATGCAGTGTTCCTGCCAGACTCATATGTAAATTAGATGACGTCAGAAGCAGTCCGTTTGCTAGCTGTTGACATGAACCAGGGTACCGACGGGCCGAATGTTTCTCTTTAATTTTCTACATCCCACGTCCTTAAATTAGATCGTTACAGGAATCTAAAATTGAATCCAGTGGAGATTTCCCAACATCTCTATGGTGAATCAGTCAATGTATACCAATTAGGAAGACGGGGAGGGGGTATTTGACACCCCTTCAACTAAGGCTTGGAAAGACAGTGAAGATTTTGACTGATTGTTCCATGTGCAAAATAAATCTGTTAAATGAATTTGACATTTATAAGGATCATGGCGATTTAAATTGAAGAGCAAATGAACACCACATATCCATAACTTGACAAATATCAAGCAGACTCCGCTTCACACACGTAAATGTGCAGCTAACTGTAATGAAATACCGAATCCCTGCAAGCATACACGGCTCCGCATCATAATGAACTGCTTTGTAACCCCGTTACCATTACGTGTAGGTACTGGTTTCCGCGTCTTATTTCCGCCAGCAGTGGCGACTGATCCTCATCATATTAACCACACAGGAACGGATGGAAATGATGAAAGCACGGAAATGTAACCAAACGCTCGGTTTGTAAATGCCACAGGTCGCGAGAAAACGTTTCAATCCGTGATTCCTGTTTTCATACTGATGTCTCAAGGCTGAAGGCCGTATTAGGAGAAAAAATTAAGTCTTGGGAAACGTATTTTCCAGATGTTTGACTAGCACTACAGCATCCAACGCTGTTTGATTTGGGAACTTCTCATACCACATATCTTTTAATGTACTTATCTATTTAATGTAAGGTGGATGAGAATGTTGAATAGACTAAAAAAGGTATTATTGAATTGGTGTCAATGCTGTCTTATGTAATATTGATATAAAACACGCTCAAGAACTCGCCAGGCTTGTTGATGACAGTAGATCCCTTCCCCATTTGCTGTGGCCTAACCCCAGACCTTGAGAGCCACCTTGCACGTAACAATCATTTCTGGGGTCGTGTGGCGCAATCGGCAGGGTGTTCGGTTCATAACCCAGAGGTTCTGGGTTCAAATACGGTGATGTGCCACTGGATCCCGTGTCACTTGGAAAGGCACTTTACTCGATTTTCCTCGCTTCACTTATGTCAAAATATGAGTACCTAGCTTCGTCTAGGGCCGCCCCTCGCATAGGACGTTAAATGGAGGTCCTGTGTTTGAGGAACCACACCTCGAGCACGTTGAAGAACACTTATAAAGATTTAAGAAATATGGCCTAGGGGACCTTCCTTGTGTGAAGGTTCAAAACCTACAGTTCTATGACCGCACCTGGGGCAATTGCTGTCGTATTGAGGTCACCTGAGTTAGCGTCGGATGGCAACCGCTCACTTGTAATTTAGCCCCACCCATTGTAAGCTCTGCGAAGAGAGAGTAGTGGGCCTACCCAGTAAATAAAAGAGTGAAAAGGTATCACGATTTACCTCTGGAGATAAGATAGATCTATGTAGACCTTATAGACGGAGCTTCCTATGGGGTTAAGTTAACATATCCATTTATTATGGATTCTCTTGCTCGCCGATACTATGGACTAACGTTGTGAAGGCCGGGCTGTTATCACACATTGAACGTTTCCAACTTTTGTATTTGTGCTGTAGTAATAGCTCATTTAACTGTTTCTGAAGCAATGACATTAGTTCAGGACATTCTATCGGAAACGGGCTATCAAGAGTCAAGGCACGCTTTGGATCTGGCCCCCTGCTTTGTCCTGCACAGAATACAGCTTACGTTTAACGTTTGGCACAGGATGCCGTGGTCTGATTGCTTGAAATCGCGCCTGTAGCTGATAAAGTCGTGCGTCGTGTAGAAACAATAAATTAACGACTGTATTTTTAGCTATTACCAGTAGATATAACTGGTGCTTTCCTTGGTGCTGAAATAGTTATTTTATGCCGACGAACAAGCGATCTGTAAAAACAATCTAAACTAATGTAAATAAGATATAGTACAAATGGCTTTATCATATCTAGTACATAGACTATTAATTCTTTCTCTCCCCGCGACTTGCATTAAAGGAGAAGGTTTCTTTCTTCCTCTGGGAACCCGAGTTGTCGTGGTTGATATTTGAGAGAATTAGTTCCGTGTGAAACAAAGCTTAAAGGCTTTGCACAATGCCGTGCCTGGACTATTCCAGACAGCTCCCTAATGGTTGGCGTAGATTCCACCGGTAAGAGTGGCGCTCCAGACGGTAATCCTTCCAGCCATGGTAACACGTCGACCCTTTCCACTGGATTGTATCAATGTTAACCCACATTTAAAAACAACGCGTCCTTCCAAACCTTATGTGCGTATATCACTGGAAAGCACCAAATTGCGCCAGACATTCGCAAAGTGGTGCGAACCGCCAATTTGTAACCTGAAATTGCGACTAGTTTTAAATCCACAAATGATGAATTATAATATCTTACCTATGTTGCGCCTAGGGTAGTAAGTGAACACCCTATGATCACCGCAAATCTCTTTTTGATGCATTTTTAATCATCCTACATTAGCACCAATTCGAAAGGGCGCTGGCTCCCCGGCATATATTTCTTTCCCGGCATCAGATCCTTCCCGGTTGAACCCCCCCCCCCCCCAAAAAAAAAACACAACAACAACAACATCTGCCAACGCCCACAGAGAGGCAAGTGAAGAAAGACAGCGATACCCTTTTTCAGTATAAAACAACGCGTCCTTCCAAAACTTAGGTATATAAAAAGATTGGCACAAATAGAGTAAGGTTGATTTACTTGTACCAAGCACACGCTTACTGCCATTAATCCTACTCAAGTCAAAGTCTGTCAGTTTCAACCCGTGGGACATTTCTATTTTCACCAGGCCAAACGTACATGTTATGCAAAGGGTATGGCTGAAAATGGGTGTGCTTCAACGGCCTTCTTCATTTATATTTTTCTTGGTATTGTTCTTGTTAATGATTTTATTTTTACTATCCAAGCAGAGGTTCGACTCTGGCTGTTTTTGACGTGTTTGGGGGCATTTTTATTGGGCTCCCTATTTTTTGCTGTTTTCATCATGGCTCCCAGCCCGATAAAAACGCCCCAAAACACGTGAAAACAGCCGGAGCCGAACCTCTGCTTGGAGAGTAATCATTTCTACTTGAATAGACCTCGTTAGAGACTGTTGTAATATACAACACCAAATTGGGCAACGTAAGTAACGTGCAAATGGAATGTAACGCAAATCAGTACCAGGGACAGATACAAAAGAGCAAACATGACGATCTCTACGTAAACCGTTGTTAGAGACACAAGCAGTTTTTCTTGGCATATTTCTTCTAGCGTACGTGACAGAATGAATTACTTGTTGAAAATTCAGTGCAGGGCACCACAGAACATTCATTTCTATACTAATTGCCTGGCGGTTTGGAGCAGGGGTGTGATACCGTGGGAGTGTATGTGGAACGCCAAGCTGACCTCTCACGTATCATCCGTGTAATATCAAAATACTCCATACTCGCGTGAAGAGAAACTAATTAGGACTATTCTCGGAAGGACGTAAATGTAAAGGTTACTGGCCTATCTCTGGGCCCAATAACTCCACCGTTCTCTGCACACCCGTGTCTTAGATAGAATAGTTATAATTTTATTCGATTGAGAATTAATCTTGTCCATGAAAAGTAGGTAATTGATAATGTTTTAAAGATCGTGTGCACGTGAGTTTTATTGTATGTAAGGCTGTTTATCTCCAGGACCTTTACATGATACATAACAAACAAACTCAATTAAAACGCGTTACATATACGTAATGCAGTTATGAGATCAAATAACTTTTGTTTTTTAACCAAATATAAATATCGTTTATGTAATACAAACATGATGAAATACATATGAAAAGCACACATTGTGGAACATTTATACTGGCACCTCCTCTTTACAATTTTCTTCTCTGCCCTTATTTATCTAGCGGCATTACTACAAAGTATAACACTGACATTTTGGCTAGGGTTTGCTCCCTAGGACCTTTTAACATGGGTGTTTCACCCCCTGGCTTTTCTGTGCTAGGATTTCTTCCCTAGGAATTTTGTGCAGTTTTTCCTCCCTGTACGCCGTTTTGATTTTACACTTGTTTGATCGAAACATTCATGTTTAGATATGGATCAGACATACAGACGAATTCAGGTTTACGATATAAAGAGAGCTATTTTATTATCAAAAGTTGCTGACCCCTATAGTTAGTGTTGTATATCTGTGCATGTGGAAAGTAGACTCAGGTGTAAGTTGTCATCGGCTTTTTTTACAGATTGAGCGAAAAAGAAGTTCCTCAAGCATAGTAACCCCTTTCCACATACAGAAACCCTGTCTTTGGCAAATGGTCTAAGGATGATTAAGCCGGAAATATGCCGTATACAGGCATAACGTGGAAAGAACACGTAAGCGCGTATCTTACAGGGGCATCTGTCTACCGTGTCGTTCTTACCGCTGCAAGACGCCAGGCGTGATCTTTACTAAGCAGTTCTTTTGCTCTTAACGGGATAAATGCAGATTCGTGTATCTCTATCCACTTAGATTTCCATCAAAGTCTTTCGTTTTTTCTGTAGAGGATGTGCTGCTTAGCATGTCAGTTCTTTATTTACTGCGGGCACATTTCTACGCCGAGATTCAAAACAAATTGAATTTGAAACCGGGCTTTATCTGTGGAATCGGAGAGAAGCCCGACTGTGAAAGTGGGATTTGCGTTAATGTGCTTCACGCAGTCCCGCCTCTGCTCTGATAGATGCCTTTGAACACGGGAGAAGGCTTAGTTGAAGATGGATTTGCTGTGGAAGGTCTAGTTGAAAAGTGAAGTCTTGTTGAAAAGTGGGGCTGTCAATCAGATGTCACTGGAAATTTAAGGCTGCATAAAAGTGAACTCTCCTCAAAGTCCACAGCTTCCAATGGGACGCTTCAGAATGTGAAGGGCACACAAAGGCCTACAGAAACACTTTGATGTAATGTTGTATGGTTTTCGGTTCCTCTTGATTTGCTCCTGTATATACCTCAGGATTCCTACAACTTTTCATTCCCCATCAAAGATATTAAGTACATTATACTAGCTATGGACTGTGGATAGTAATATCATATATCTTGTGTCATAAAACATTCGCACAACCTACAACAATGCGCGAAACCTTATCACGTTTATTGCACCACAATCACATTGTTCATAAGAAAGGAACTTATTGAGGTTTTCCATAACTTTTTTATGAAATGTAGGCATTGTAGAAGCGTATCACGATCTTAGGACCAACTTATCGATTTAACCTATCTGTTTTAAGATAGTGTTGTTGTTGATTTTAAGAATACAAATCTGTCATCAGTGCGTTTAAATGTAAAGCTGTAATGTGCCTAAGCCAACGATTTTAACTGTAAAAGTATGCAATTCAGCCTGTGGCTGCGATGTACTTTTTGCCTGATCACGTTGATCAAATAGAACCATTCATTCATTCATTCATTTATACCTACTTTACCTAAAATAAATGGCCTAACAAATTATGAATCCATTGATATTCAACCTCGAAAATCCGCGCGCGCAGTAAGCTAAGAATGTTGAAGCGTCACCTACAGGAACATCCAGATACTGCAACACGAACGTAATTACATGAAGAATGGAAGGAGGGGAGCGCTGTATCTCATGACCCGCAAATATACCCCTTGGTCCCAACATGTATCCCTTCTGGTAGAATACACAAACGGAAAACAAACAAACAAGCAAACAAAAAGAACACAACTTTGTACATACCTTGTTGGCCAGCAACACTCCAACCAAGAGTTGCCTCCTCCGTTGTTCAGGTCATCCACGTTGCTATGGTAACCTTGCTTCCGTCTCCATAGCCACGTGCACAGGAAACCCACCGCGCCTACCGTCACCAGCACTGATGCGCATGCGCCGACTGCCAGTGCTGCATCGTAGCCTGAAAATATCATTGAATAATTAGAAGATTTTGACCGAGGTCAGAAAAAAACAGCAGCTGTGGCATATTATGAAAGTTTGCAATTGAAGTTGTAAGGAGACAAAGAATGTCTTAACTAATTACTTCATTATTGAGACGTGGTACTAGTGCTACAACTTCCTGAAGGACATAACCATGTTGATAGGAGCTAGTAAAGAGGAGAAGTAAAAGTGTTGACCTTCCAGCAGATATTGTTGTATACAATCTAACTTAGTGCAAATGTCCGACACACCGATAGAAGTCGCTTTTGCCTTTGAAGTGCAACCATACATTAGTGCTTCGGTCCCACTTCTATACCGGGGATTCGGTCGCGCAGCTTTCGGGACCGAAAACTGTTATATTTAAGTAAACGAAACACACAGGACGTAAAAGATACAGTCGTGAGCATGATTTGTACATATTCATTGATAAGCACTTTTATTTGTCATTTTCGCAAACAGCCCCACCGGGCACCGGTTTGGAAATGTGACCGTGGTGTAAGCGGGGCAGGTCAGAGATTGTTATGATCCTTCCTATCAACAGCTGCCTAGAGATGACGACTCATTGATACTAAACTTCTGGGAACCAATCAGCCGTCTTACAGCTGCATAGATAGTAGCTGTAATACTTAGTTGATCGACGCTCCATTAAAACGCATTAGAACAGGCGCTATCACGGGTCATACTCCGGCTGTCTGGTAACCAGGAAGTCTGTATGGTGCCACAGGCAGGCGTGTGGCGATAGGATCGTGCGGGACGCCTATGTGCCAGTACGCAAAGGAATTGGCTATTTAAGCGATACATTTTATCGTTGTTAAAATATGCTTTTCAATGTGTGCATGTGCAGTGACGTCTACAATGCGATCATAAACAAATTAATTTCTGCAACTGGATAAATTACGAACATTGCTTCCGGAAATTTTGAGTGACGGTCATCGGCCTTTTTGTGGTCCAAAAATAGAACGGAAACTGGCAGTTTTCACTTAAAAATTAAAAATCTCTTATGTGGAGAAAATAATTAGGTTTAACAATGTCACCCTGTCTTTAGACGTGTTAACGTTTTAACTCAGGTGGTGTTTCGGCTTCATTTCTATTATCTTCTTGAAAATCTCGGTATTAGTAGAAAATTAATACAGACGCCTTCCCTTTAAACAAACAGTAGGCGGTGTAGATTTCTTAAACAAACTGACGTAGGGTCAATTTTGTAATAATGAGGTGGTGTTGAAGTACAAGGTTATCTTCTCCATTCATAACAAGGCGTCAAAGCCAGAAAAGGGTCAAGGCCCTTGTATTTTGGTAGTGTGTGTGTGTGTGTGTGCTTGTGGACTGCATAACTCGAGAAGCTGTGGATGGATCCGTATGATATTTGGTAGGGGATATAGGTCGGGAAAGCAAAGGTCACGTTTGATACTGAGCCCCTAGCAGTTTTCTAAGGTACTGCAGCGTAACTTCCGGTTTTGATATCCCTTGTACTATACTATGATTCTATGTGGTAGATACCTCTTATTTCATTTACAGTACAAGGAAGCGGATTCAGGAATCAAACAGTTTTACCTCTTAATAAACTCCGCCCATGGAATATGTATCTAACGTCTGGTCATGCAATGAAACTTACGTTGCCCAAATTTCCAACACCAGTCATTGTCGTTATCAGTTTTATTTCTTTATTGTCTGTGGTAAAGCTAATAACAGCAGCTGCTAGAATCCTTTACCACTGTGCGATGCGCCTTACCGTGTTGATGGATAAATAAAAAAATATTCAAACCCAAGCAGATCAACAGACTTGCGGAGAACAACAAAAACAGGGGACCCAGTGTACAGTCATCATCAATGAAGTGTGTCTGAGTGAAAACATCCGGGTCCTAATCTGCTCCATTGGTCACTTGACGATTACCTGTCAAAAATAGAACAGTCCAACTACATGCCATCCATCTGTGTGTGTGTCTCTCTCTTTCTTTCTTTCTTTCTTTCTTTCTTTCTTTCTTTCTTTCTTTCTTTCTTTCTTTCTTTCTTTCTCTCTTGTACTTTATTCCTCCACTTGGGAGAGCATAAAAAAAACACTCAGTTACATACAATAAAATTTCTCTTTAAAACATGCAGCTTATATACGTTACTAGTATGCGACACATTTATATAATCGCTAAGTAGCGTTAATACATAACATCTGTGACAATTCCACTTCTTTCTCTTTCCAAACTCATGTCATGTGACATGCTTCTGTTTACTGTTGTTTTCTGTTATATTTCCAGACTCGAGTCCTTCCATATCGTGTGCTTTAAAGCCATAGACGCCAAGGGCTTTATAATTTTAGCCACTGCGAGGATAAAACATTCCCAACTCTCTGCTTCTACATCTTCTTCGACTACTTCTGCCCCTAAGACAATCTCCACTAGTCTTTCATCAGGTTGTTGGAACACTCTAACAGCAACATTAACACCAAGTCTGTCTGTTATCTCATTTACTATATCAGTTCTGATGTTGTTAAATGTAGTGCATTCAGCTACTAAGTGTCCTACAATGTCCTGAGTCATTCTGTCACATGTTGGACACAGTCTGTTGCCTTGGTTCACTGGAGCAGTACTCAGATGTATGAGGTTTTGCAAGTTAACTCTGTGTTCAGGTTTCTTTCGGGACAGTGTCCACAGTTTGTTGGGCTGCAGGGTTGTGTGATGTATTTTGTAGAATCTGGGGCATGTTTGTCTCTCAGCTACCCTGGCTTTCCACCGTTCCTCTTCCTTATTATTCACAGCTGTCGTAACCACTCGTTTCCACTCCGTTACTGAAGGAAAGTCCCTTGTTAACCAATAATTTTCCAGGTATTGTTGGAGTCCATACTCTTTGGCAATTGCAAAACAGTCTCTCACAAAGCCTGTGGTAGTTTGGCACTTTCTCCTTAGAATATATGAGTAAAGTCTGTACGTGAAGATTTTTTTGGCCAATATTGTGCTAGGTAGTTGCGCCAGCCTTCCAAAGAAATATAGTTTGCGTTTGTCCATCATGGCTTTTAATGTCAGCATCCCTAGTGATCCCAGACTTGCATTAGTCTCTGTTTGGAAGTGCATTCCTTGCATTTGTTTTACCCCTGCTCTGTGGACTCTTTCTAACTTAAGTAGGTCGGTGTTGGTTGGATACCACAGTTCACAGCCATGCATCATGCTAGGGATTACAATTGTGCTGTACAGTCTCTTGGTGATTATGGGGTTTGGAGTATGTCCCTCAGAACCCGTTGCCAGTATTGCACTGATTTTACTCTTCCCTTTCTTGCACGCTTTTTCTATGGCCTCTGATGATCTGAGGTCGGTCGAGTGCTGGACCCCCACATGGGTCACCACAGTTACTTCTGGGATTGTGGATGCTCCCATCTTCCAATCACTTGTCAGGACTGTTGCTGTGGGGTGCTCCTTTACCCTTTTTCCGAACACTACACACTTGCTTTTTTCCGGGGCATATTGGAACCGCCATTTCCTTCCATAGTCATGCATTGCACCTATCAGCTTCTCTAATCCCATCCTGGTGCTTGCAAGAAGACTTATATCATCTGCCAGTGCAGGTGACCCACAGTAGATGTCACCTATACACACGCCACCACCTAGGGCTTGAAGTTCTGCATGGATGTCATTTGTCGCTAAGAGATAGCAGATGAGCGACAAAACGCCGCCTTGGTTCACCCCACGTGATGTTCTGAATTCCCTTGACATCTCACCATTCAGTAATACACAGTAAGTGTTTCCAGTGTGCATTTGTTTCAATATTCTCCATAATTTTCCATTCACTCCTTCTCTGTACACTTTGTACAGCATTCCTTGGGTCCATACTGTATCATACGCCTTCTTTGTATCCAGAAAGCACCCATAGACTGCACTGTTTCTTTCCTTGTAGTGGTTGAGTGTTTCTTGTACGGTATAGGCGGTGGTTATGTTGCAGCATCCTATCTGCCCCCCACTCTGTAGTTCATGTGGGATACCTCTTGCCAACAACCAAGGCCTCCATCTGTTGTGTAGCACCTTCTCCCAGATTTTAGCCATGACATTTAACAGTGTTATCCCTCTGTGGGAGTCTAGGTCAGTCTTATCTGCTTTCCCTTGCTTAAGTAAGGGGATTTTGATTCCTTTTTTGAATTCTTCAGGTATGTATTCCAATTCTCTCATCATGTTGAACAATAGGGTCATTCTTGCCCACAGTGCTTCTCCTCCATATTTAATGTGTTCGTATGTTAATCCGTCATTCCCTCCAGCCTTGCCATTCTTCAACTGTCTGCAGACTGACATAATCTCTGTGAGTAGGAATGGTTCTTCCAGAATGCCCTCTAAGTTGTTATGGCTTTCTTTCTCCATCTCAGTTACTTCTGCAGTGATTACTTTCTGGTGTGACTCATCAAACCATTTACTCTCTTCTTCCTGTTCATTTCCCAATGTTTCAAAATGGCTGGCCCAAGCCTCTCTCACTTCTTTGGGGTCAGTCAGGAATTGATCCCCCAGTCTCACTGCTTGTGGTCTGTCTATTTTCCCTTTTCTGCATCTTATCTTTTTCCAGAAGGTTTTATCGTCAGTCTCTGCTAACTTTGCTAACTCTTCATTCTCTTGTGCTTCTTGTAGTAGTTTAGCTCTCCTCAGTTCTGTTCTAAATCGTGCTTTACTTTCTTTGTACTTTTTGTACAAGTGATTGTCCTTTTCCCTTGGTTTTCCTGCCTCTTTCCACTGTAGCCATAAATCAATCTCTTCCTTATGTTTGTCTGCAAGGGTCTGTGACCAGTATGGCCGCTGATGCTTCCTTATTTTCTTAGCTGGTATCACTTCAGCCGCTGTACTTCTTAGTACTCTGGTTAACGCTGCAAGTTCTTTTTCTATAGCCACTGTTGACCTCTGTGTGAGGGTTTCCATCCCCTCTAACTTCCTCTTCACATTTTCCTTGTATGTGTTCACAAGAAGTCGATCACCTGCTTTTTCCCAGTCCAGCTTTTCTGTAGGGTTACTCTCTTTCCATTCTTTTGGTTTGTTCTTCAGGATGGCTATAACTGGCTTGTGATCAGACATGTTCAGGACATCATCTTCCATTACTTTGCATGATATCACTTCTGCTACTATTTCTCCTGGTACTATGATGTGGTCTATAGTTGAGGTACCACCGACTATCTGTCGTATGATGGCTAACTAATACCCCTGTCACATTTAGCCAAAATCGCCCGAGGCTCGCTTATATCAATAACTTTGTACAAGGTATGGTTTATATGTGACAGGGACGGTTTTCAGGTGAAAATACGCGTAACTCTCTGTCGATCTTAAATATGGCCGATCTTCCATCGATACGCCCGAAGATCGCGGATAATGTGACAAGGGTATTAGGGCATGTCTTGTTTAGGCCATGTGTGGGTCCTGCCAAGTTCAACTGTCTTGCTACACATAATGCTGCCATAGATTCGAATTCTAATCGGCAGTTTGTTTTGTCACAGCCTGCTTGAAAATCCCATGGCACCAAATTCGTACGATAATCGCACGAGGTATGTGACCGAGCCTAAACTGAAAAGCTGTCCCGCCACTTAAAACCAGCTGCCACCGTCGTGTAGATAGGGTGAATATATTGATATCATAAAAACACCCGTTATCGATCGATGACCTTACTTCACTCTCATTAGTCCTTGCGTTACATAGAAACAAGGTCATGTCGTCACGATGTGTAGTTTATGTTGCTTTAACACTGACCACAGAGGGTTGAACCTGATAGTGATACGTGTTAGGCTGCCTCGTGAATGTAGGACCATTTTGTCCTTGTCTATGTTTTATCGTGTCTAACGAAAGAGATAGATAAACGGGATGGAGACTTTTAGAGTTCAACATCTCTCAACACGCCTGCTTATGTGGAAGAGAACCTAAGCAGAAAGCACAACACAACCAGTGTGCGTACTAAAACATCGATACTGAAACGTCATACAACTCTGCTATGGCAACCAAAGAAAAACGCAGACGAATACATTCATGGCGTACGTGTTTGCAATCATGTGAGCAGGACAGAAATGCTATTCACCATGTATGATACTTAGACTTAGGGGCTCTCGTGTCGTCATGAGATAGCTGACAGATACATTTAGATACATAATTACAACCCGTAGTCATTATATACGTGCAAATAATACACATGTACAAATATGAGTCTGGCTCTTCTATAAATGTTCAACCAACTAACTTGGCGGCCCTAACGTCACACCGGTATATGACAATAACACGTTGCGCCATTCACAGCTACAATTTGCACAGCTGTGATCGTGACTTTGTTAGTCCTTACTGGGGCGACGTGCTTTTATGTACCCGCGATATCGTAGGTTATCTTAACAATATACATCTCATATTTTGTGCTATATTCATACTTTACGAACCGCTAAACATAGACGGTAATCATAACATTTTTCAAAAAGTGTGGCAATTAAAAAGCATTGCCATGGCGACGGTACTATCGTTTGTCTTTGTTACCTCCACGAAAAATGGAGGTATAGTTTTTGGTGTGTCTGTGTGTGTGTATGTCTGTGTGTGTGTCCGCATATTTGTGGCCAGCATAACTTTAGAACCCCTGAATGGATTGTAATGATATTTGGTATGTGGGTAGGTGTTTGGAAGACAAAGGTCGATTTTGGGCCCCTGTTGTGTGACCTTGGTACTGTAGCAGAACTTCGATTTCTTTGTATCTTTTGACCTGAACATGCTATGGTCTTGATTTCTTGGTGGCAGCTTGTGACGCAAGGAAAATGGTATATAGGTTTGGGCCCCCTAGTGGCTTGCTCTGGAACTGCAGGAGCAATTTTGTCTAAATCTTCCAAGGAGCATAACGGAACATAGGAACGATGGATTTCTATGATATTTAGCATATAGGTATGTTTGGCAGAGATGTACATAATGAAGTGCAAATTATGCAAATTTGGACTAATTTGCATCTTTAATGAGGAAAATCTATGTTTCCAGTATTTTTCATCATAGGACTTAAATACATGTAACATATGTAATTTGTGACAGGTGGAAGATTAGCAGATACCAATTATGCAAATAAGTCCCTAATTTGCATAATTAATGTAAATGTGTCCTAATCCATGTAGCAAATGTAGTAAATGATTGGATTGTCAACATTGTGACCTGTGTAAGTTATGCAAAGGTGTATATAACCAAGCATAAATTATGCAGATATGCAAGTCATTTGCATAATCAGAATATTTCATGGAGGTATGAGGTCTCCGAACTCGTGTTATACATGTATATGATATCTTGATAGAGATGATTAAGGAATTGTATGCTCGGTAAGTCATGATCATGTTGCGGGCTGTCTATAGCGAGTGTCGTAGTGTCGCGATACATTGTCCTTGATGTGCTGTGAAGTATGATGTTGTTAATGACATGGTTTATTTTATTAAAGTGAATATATTGTTACCTGTGTAGAATCAAATACATACACAGTGCGGTCTGTTGTAATCTATCACCATGTACATGTGAAACCGTCTGTAATTTGCCGATGACAACAAATACCAAGATATTGGAAACAACTGCAACATTGAGGTATGTGCTTTTTCTGTACACCTTAAGTACATCGATATAGATACGCACATAAAAGGAACGAAAAACATATTAGTCCCTACAATCTATGTCTGTGCGTGTGAGTGACCATGTAACCATATGAGCTTTTATGTTGAACTGTTACATCCATAACGACTATCTGAGCGGACCAAAGGTACACATGGCTGTACGCCAAGGTGATCATGGCCAACAAGAAGGATGCCGCTTCGTAACATGGTCCATGGCGGTGTGGAAATGCTTAGATCATATGCAACATTAAAATATGCATCATTTATGTAATTTGCAATGTTATAAATTCTAATTACAGGGGGACCGCAAAATTCCACCTCAGATTTGTACTTTAAACAAACGACAACCTTAGCTGAACGCGCGCGCAATTACGGCATTATTTAAACGTCTCGTTTGTAAGATGCACCTAACCCCTCCGAGAAATATCAAAACAATTAACGAAGTTGAAATTAGAAAGATTTCAAGCATGCTACATGTTACATTGATTATCTGCGCCTGGCCAGGTAAGTGTTTGGTTTCGGGTAATCCATTTTATGTCATCGGTTCCAAGGAATCAAGGTATCTGGCCAACGCTGCAATGTTGACATAGGTGTGTGGATAAGCCATTCTATAACATCTGCTCAAAGATCAAGAGATGAACGACCTTTTGTGACATACAGGGAAATACAACCAAGTTACGGTAGGTAAAAAACGTTTCGGTTCAGTTGAAATACGGGTCAAAGATCTGGCGTTTCGTGCACGTGGATCTTTAAAATTAAACGTGCCAGCTGTGATTAAAACGCAAACGGACACTCCTTCATCGGGGACTTCCTACTTTGGAATACTCTCCGCGAGAGTATGGCGTGACTATGATGCAGAAACCACTGTTCATTCCGACTTAGTTTTGTTCCGTGCTACTCGGTGTACATGTTCGGTGGCAATTCGGGTCGACGACCTGTTCCGACTTTTACATCCGCCCTCTAAAGCTACCCTCAAACGTAAGGCGAAGAATTTCTTATCCTGAACTTTATTCTTTATCCAAACAAAGACTTCCGGGCCCTTGTCCCAAGAATTTTGCTAGTTTTTCCCATACGTCCACGTTTTGGTGCAGTGACCCAGCAATGAACGTTTTGGGGTGCCGGAAGGGTAGTGAGGTCGGGTTTACGTCAATCTGGAGGGTACCGCCTCTTGTGCCGGGACACGTGTTCGTCGGGCCCATGCCGGCCACGGGGTGTCCTCCCCTTACCGTGCGTCTATGGCAGAATAACTACACAGTGCATTATCTTTTGTAACAAAACAACTGACAAAAGGAGAGGTAAATTGGTCACTCATATGATTTGGATTGTATTTAGCAATATCTGGTGTTTTGATGTCGTGTATGCCTTCCTTTTACTTATCCGTATTGTGTGATGAATGTGATGATTTGTATGAAGATAAGGGCACAACCCACCGTGCGTGCAAAAAAAGCCTGTCTGCCTCCTCATCTGTCCAATCGACAGGAGAAACCAAAAAAAAAAAAAAACGTGCCACAACGTGGGCAATCTTTTGGGATCCGTAAGTGGTAAGTACCGCCTCCGTACGGTCTCGTAGGGAATCCGATGGATTATGAAGCACGTAGACACGCCGTAGAACTTAACGTGCAGGAAAGACTTCCTCTGCCATCGGGCTACGGATTCGCCTCCCGTACGTGCCAGTACATGTCATGCTTTTACGTGAGCGTGATTATCGTCGCGGTGGTTCTGCTCTATTCAGTGAGTGGTTCTGTTCTAGTGATCAGTGGTAGTTTGTTTACATCTCCGTGAAGCGGGGGAGGCGGTCATGTGGTACTTATTTTCTCGTGGCCCTCTCTCACGGGTGGCTCTTGTTATCAGTAACGCATTTATTCTAATCTGTCAACTAGGCCTAAACAAACACAGAAACTTCTACACCATGTGTCGGACGGGGATACCCAACTTTTTCAAAAAATGGACATCACTAGCTCTGTATTGTGAGCTGTCCTGTTTTGTCTTCTATTAGCACTACATCATCTAATCGAACCTCATTGTGACTAGGGCGTCCTCTCTTACTTGTCTATTATTCCTTCAAAACATTTATATCTTGTCAAATTATACCTACCAACAGTTAGGGGAAGACCAATATAGGATTTCATAAGAAATGAACCGTCAGACGCTGTGTTAGGTGAACTTTGACCTTATCAAACACAACACGGCCGATCTCATCTCACTAACCATATCTCACCTCGAATTAATTAACAATTATAACCGTCCACAAAGCCCCATCTGCAAGACCGAGCTGAAGTTAGCAGCCCGTTTACCAGCACCAGTTGTGGCACGTAGACACCACGCAGGTGCACGCATGGCGGGTTGTGCCCTAGCCTTAGCTTTAAAATGGTCGGACCAGTCCTGCAATGTATGTCAAGTACATCTTGATATTTGAGTCTACACGACATGAAGAGTGTATTCATGTTTACTGTGCTATACCTTGGGCAGTTTGTATCAAACACCCTAAGGTGCAGCAAGGTATATTTAAAAATTATGTTTTTGTTGGGTTTCGCCCGCGTGCCTGCCTTGATCAGGCGGTCCAGGGCACGACTCATCTTCAAGATGAATGTTAGGATCGAGGCACACCTCTCGTAGCTTTCTCAGTTCGGCTTGCACCGAATCATCCTGAGGTACAACATAGAGAGAAAAGAAGAAAGGGAAAATTTGTCACAACATGCCGGACTCAGTCCTGCCTGGGGCTGATTAGTCGTGTTTATGTGGAGTGCCGTCAGCATGACGGGCCCATTCATCACACCGCCCTTTTCAAAGGGTGTACCACATTCCAAACCAAAGATGCGTGTATTTGATAAGAGTGGAGACTGCAGGAAAATATGGTGTCCTGTGTCTAGGACATCTGGAAAAATTCTGTCGAAAGAGGAAACAGAGCTGCCATGCTGAGCGTACGAAATTTGATCAGCGCTCCACCCAACAATAACGTGATGCGCTCTTATAAGGCCGCGGAAGGGCAAGCACCAGCACTGGTACGTATCTTATCCAGGTGCTTATACAGCAAACGTTGCGTGTTTTAATTTGAACCTTTATTTATTATAGATGTGAAGAAAAGTTTCAGCTGAAATTTGCGATTGAGTTCAAACTCTGTACCAGATTAACAGAGTTCAAAACCGCTACCCAATGACACAAGATGAGAGTATTAGAAGAAGGTATATGATCTTAAACTAGAATTTGAATGTTTTTAGCTCAGGGGCGCCGTTCAGGACAGGTATCGAAACTACTATAGCTTCGTGAGGATAGGCTTGAACACGACTCATGTCATATGTACACAACGCGTGTCGGAACATTTGATATAATGTATGTATTTCGGAACACTTGTTTCGGGTCCAGACACTTGTTTGGGGTACGGACACTACAACAACTCTTAGAATAAATATAGAAAATGTGAACTTCTTCCATCTGCGTCTCATCTATGAAGAGAACCTGACTTCCAAACCGGAGGTAGCAAGAAGCAATTGCATGCTGTTTTAGCTGCTGGAAGGTAGGCCAAGTGCAAAGACATTAGACAAATTATCAAGGCGAGCTGCGGGTTATTTATCGTTAATACATCGCAAGTTCTTACATACGGATCGCGATACGTCCATCCGTCAACCCCTTTCTGAGTCATTCCCTTCCAAAGGGATGATGCAATTGCGCACGCGCGGATGAATTGCTTTTATCTTCGCTTTGTCAATAAACAGGAGACAATTTAGTAGTTAAAACTTAGAAGTAGTTTTAATTTTTTTAGCATTGTGTTCCTGTGGGAAGAGAGACATCTTCCATTTAAATAAACACATGGTCATCATAGTATTATGAATGGATGACAAAATGGAACAATTAAACGAAATGTGTGTTGTTTAGGTGACAGATATCTACCTGTTTTGAAATTGACTAACTCTGGCTGTGGTATGGTTGTGTTTAGTCGCTCATAGGTAAAGGGTGTGAACAATTCCTTACACTGGTGGTGTTTTACTGCGCGAAGGTCGCACGTCCATTGCAAATTGTTTTATGCGTTTGCAGAAAGGTCGTACGCGGTCTACTCAGAAAGAGAAACGGCATAAGAACTTGGCCCATTATGTTGAAAAGCGCAAATCAGCGCTCCACCCAACAATAACGTGTTGCGCTCTTATCATCATCATCATCATCCGGGCGTGTTGGTTGCACAGGTGTACATGACTCTCTCCTCCATCCTTCCCAATGATTTGCGCTCTTTTAAGGCCATGCTGATGTCTTATCCAGGTGGGCTCTTGTTTAGAGAGCTTTTCCGAATCGAATCGCACAAAGTCAATCTGTTACGAGTGATTCTCACACAACACAAAACTACAAGCTTTCTGAGTTTAGACAAGTCTGCGGGTTTGAGGGCATGCAAATGCTGACGGTATATCACATACTTGCATAAGTCAATCCTGCAAAGCATTAATTTTCTTTGCTTGTCTAGATCTGTGCTTTTATTTTCTTTGCTTGGCTGTTTTCTGTATACTTGTGTTCCTTAGAGAAGCCTGGGGATCATTTTTCTCGGCTTCTCTGGCATTATCAGGTCACCAAATTGTACTTCTGGTCTTAATTACATCTTGGTAACCCGAACTGCACCGTTGTTGTTAAAGAGACTTATTTTTGTTATAGCTAATTGAAATAATTATGATGATGAGTCGAAATAACAAACACATTCCTCCATATAGCTATGAGAACGGAATATAAGATAGGTACAGTGGAGTGAATACAAGCTTGTTCTTCTTTGTACCTTATTAGAGTAGTAGATTCCATGTAAGCGTCAACTTTACAGATTTGAAATTTACGGCCATTAGTTTAGATTAGCATTAGCTAGTTTTCCCACCACTACTACCCCCAAGGGGGAGCAAGTTAGGGCCAGACCGGGGGTGGTTGGAATGTGGGCAGATAGCTGTGGGCAGATCTAGATAGGAACCCAGTCACACGAAGGACCCTATGTCGGATACCCTGGTATCCAGAGAACAGCGCTCGCGGCTACGGTTCTTTCCCGGGCCGCCAGCAACACAGCCCCGTAAACCGACTTTAGCCGGCCCGGGGAGATACGCCTCCGCGTGAAGGCGTAAACTCCCTTAGCCGGCTAAGTTGTACTCTGATATCCAGGGTATATGTCGGAGAGTCAGGAACTCAAGCAGAGGTCTAGAGGCCTGGAAAGAACTTTCAGGAATTCTAAAGGAGGAAGCCTGGCGGACGGGTCCAGGAAAACAGGCTTGGATGAAACTGCAAGATTCAACTGAAGGCCCGAGCTGGACGATAGTTTCTGGAGATTATAGGTCTGGAACGAATTTCAAGATACGAGTACCAAGTCACGGGCAGGGACCACACCATATTTACGTCAAGAATTCATCACAACGGGTTTATTATGGATCTACCTCAACAGATCGAGACTTCAGTCAAGGACTTATCGTAGACGCAAACCCAAGGCATAGATGTCAGGACCTTCCGTATATAGAAAATGTGAACTTCTTCTTTCTTCTGCGTCTCATCTATTAACCTTACTTCCAAACCCGAGGTGAGTTCGGTAAAACTTAACCTGTCTGTAGGAACTTGGGCAGCGAACAAGGAAGGGAGTCGCTACATGCGATAAGAAGTATATACCTCAGAGTTGCAATCTCCATTTAGTTACATTTGAACAAAAATGAACTAACCTATCCGACAGAAGATCACCAGATAGCGGATATTTTGCCTAGTTTGGTCCGGATTATCAGGCACCAGGGCGAGCTGTGAGTTATTTATTGTTTATACATTGCTTCTTCTCGCCGATGTCTTCGAAAATACGGAGACATGTATACAGTAGTGGCGAAATATTGGACATTCTGAAACATGGGGCATTTCAAAAACTTACAAAAAAACTTACAAACCAACGGGATATCGATTTAAATACATCATTGTGTTTTCATAACAGTCTGCCTTCAGTGGCTACGAGTAAAATCTACACCAGGGGTTCATTCATGTCTCCCTTGGGAATTTCAGTACAGAGGACTAACAGGTTGCCCGGGCCGGTGTCGTTCATGGCCTGTTGCTTGCCCGCTATATCGAGCTGCGATGTTTTCGTCAAACCTTACGTTACGGAAGCCTGTCCGCTATCTCGAGCTGCGATTTTTTAGTCAACCCTTACGTTACGGAACCCTGTCCGCTATCTCGAGCTGCGAATTTTTAGTCAACCCTTACGTTACGGAACCCTGTCCGCTATCTCGAGCTGCGATTTTTTAGTCAACCCTTACGTTACGGAAGCCTGTCCGTTATCTCGAGCTGCGATGTTTCCGTCAACCCTTACGTTACGGAACCCTGTCCGCTATCTCGAGCTGCGATTTTTTTGTCAACCCTTACATTACGGAAGTGGTTAATTAGGAGGTCCTGTTGGGGCCATTTCAAGCCAGTTGCGTGTCCGCTATCTCGAGCTGCGATCTTTTCGTCAAACGTTACGGAAGTGGTCAATTATGTCCAGGTCCTGTGTGGCCCGTTGACGGAAGTGGTCAATTAATTATACGCAAAATCCAAACACTCAGGGCCCCAACGAATATCGAAACAGTCTATATAAAGACACGAAAATATGAAAAAAATGGAACGTCTAATACCAGTCCTATGATCTTTTAAACCGAACGTTTTTAGGTGGAGACACAGCCCGGTGTGATTCTTTTAGTTCATGCAAGGAGGTTGAAAGAGTCTTTCAACCTCCTTGGTTCATGTTTACCAGAATCGTTGGAGAATGCCCCACTGAATGACCAGCAGCATGCACGCCTGGCTTGGCACGTGTCCAAGTGTAAACCCGAAGGTCATACTACACATTTTACCAGAGAAACATTTTTTCGAAATGTTTTAGATTATGCTATATGTAATATTTTTACGAGAACTTTGCTTAACAGAAGCTCGGTGACAGCTTGTGTACTGATGACTGATAAATTCTCCCAACCGCCGGATTTTTCCAGCTGTGGGCTCGCCGGCCTCATGTTTCTTCCCCTTTGGACACGTGCCAAGCCAGGCGTGCATGCTGCTGGTCATTCAGTGGGGCATTCTCCAACGATTCTGGTAAACATGAACCAAGGAGGTTGAAAGACTCTTTCAACCTCCTTGCATGAACTAAAAGAATCACACCGGGCTGTGTCTCCACCTAAAAACGTTCGGTTTAAAAGATCATAGAACTGGTATTAGACGCTCCATTTTTTCATATTTTCGTGTCTTTATATAGACTGTTTCGATATTCGTTGGGGCCCTGAGTGTATGGATTTTGCGTATAATTGACCACTTCCGTCAACGGGCCACACAGGACCTGGACATAATTGACCACTTCCGTAACGTTTGACGAAAAGATCGCAGCTCGAGATAGCGGACACGCAACTGGCTTGAACTGGTTTCCGTAACGTAAGGGTTGACTAAAAAATCGCAGCTCGAGATAGCGGACAGGCTTCCGTAACGTAAGGGTTGACGAAAACATCGCAGCTCGAGATAGCGGACAGGCTTCCGTAACGTAAGGGTTGACTAAAAAATCGCAGCTCGAGATAGCGGACAGGCTTCCGTAACGTAAGGGTTGACAAAAAAAATCGCAGCTAGATATAGCGGACAGGCTTCCGTAACGTAAGGGTTGACGAAAACATCGCAGCTCGTAACGTAAGGTGGAAAAACTTGGTTGCGTGTGTCTTGTTAAGAAGGACCACCCGTGCTAATGCCGTTATGTAACTATTGTAAGGTTTGTTTGAGACTCGGTGTCCCTCTTGTGTCAGGATGGCGTGTGTCCCTTGTTAGGCTGTGGAAGGTTTTGGACGAAGGGTTGATGGAAAATGTGTATACTGTCCCAGCCCAGACAACATGAAATTCAAGTACCTGATTGGCATGTAAGGTGGATTGTGTTGCAAAAATCGGTGAATTCCCTTGGGTGCAATATCATTCTACGTTAGGTCTTCTGTTAGGTTTGGAAATGCCCCATGTTTCACAATGTCCAATTTCTTGCCATGTATACATGTATAAATGTAAATAAATACGGACCCGGTTCATGACCTACTTTAGTCACATGTAACTGTAACTGAATCTGGCCGTCAGGAGCAGTGACCCCGGCAGCCTGAACGTAGGGAAGTCTCGTGGGACATGAGTCTGCTGAATCTGGTATACTGTAATCTAGTTGGGGGCTGAAGCCACTCCCCAGAATATCAGCCCACGTTGTCCTAACCAATAAGATGTTGAAGAATGGTCACACCTATCAAAGCACTAGCGTGGCTTGAGCGGGGACCAAGTTGTAGAGGGGAGTTCTTGGTAGGGAGTTCTGGAAGAAGGTTCGTGTTAAGACTTCTTCCCTGGGTCAAGTTCGATTGCGGGCCGGCTCCGGGTTTCCACTCCGCACGTAGCTAAGGTTCACCTGTGCGTCAACATGAGCTGATACGTCACCGCGACCACGTAGGTTTAGATTCAGGTATGAAGGTCATCCACAGAGAGGAAAATCAAAGCCTTTGAGATGAGGTGCATGCGTAAGCTACTTCACATCTCGTACTACGAACACATCACAAACGAGTATGTGCGGGAACAGGTACGCGGCCTCGTTGGCCCTCAAGAACCACTCCTAGCAACAGTTAAAAGACGCAAACTACAGTGGTTCGGGCATGTTACCCGACACAACAACCTGGCCAAGACAATCCTGCAGGGAATAGTAGAGGGAGGGCGTCGTCACGGACGTCAACGGAAAGCTTGGTTGGACAGCATCACTGACTGGACAGGCCTCGGCCTACAGGAGAGGTTAACCCTGGCTAGGGAGAGACGAAGCTGGAGGCAACTCTCTATCTTCATGTCTACCTTGTCCCCCCAACGACCTGGAGGTCAGGGTAGGTAGGTAGGTATGAAGGTCATGCGACACTTTTCTTAGATGTAACATCGTGTGTTCATTACAACTGTTGTAACCCTTCACTGTAGTATTTTGTATATGTACACCATAGATGATAGCAAGTGAATAGGTGGTATGTTGAATTGAACCCGTGGCTCTTGGTAGTTTATCAGTGTGCGCTGCGGTGGTGAAAGCACCAAGCCGGTTAGTTAGCGTTATTAACTAGAGAATGGCCTTGAACGGAGCGCTCTGCAGACAGAGAGTCCAAGTCCGGCCCGGACTGTTTGATAGAAATTTCCACATCCGGTCAAGACCTCCTCAGTTTCACTTGCCGTCTGCTATGAATTTCTGTTATTTGTATAGAAGATCGATCGGTGTATTTTTAATCAGTTTTTGTCTTGTTTTTTTTTTCTGACGTCTGGCTTACGAAATTTGTAGTAGGGTATATCCTATCGTGTACCTTTGATGTATGGGGCTTTTTTTTCTATCCGTTCTGGTTCCTGATGACAGTTCAGTAGAGTTACAAGGTCTCTTCGCTCCAAAATCGGAAATTGTGTTCTTTGTTATTCCGTTTTTTTTTCAAGCATGAGACTGATAGATACTTGTGTTGAACTGAACCCTGATTCTCAAATCTGCCTTCTATTTTCCTGAGCTGCGTGTTGATATAATAAGACCGGATGTGCTTGACAGCTCATTAATTAACTAGTGATATTTCTTTCTTTTCTCTTTTCTCTTATCTCCTCCATCAGTCAGCGGAAATACGCGATGTTATCAATGATCATCAGTCTATGGGAATTTCTTGGAAAGCTCAATCTGATCTGAATTAACAAGCGCTCTGATACATGTTTCTTTTAAACAGACTCGTGTTCTGGTTTCAATTTATCTTCCGTCTAGCTTTGTATTAGAACCTGTTTAGTGGATTCTTAAGTAGGCGTGTTCATGTATGATCTACAGTTTTCGTCAATGCTAAGTTAAATAGATTCTAATGTTCAGCATGATCATCATTAGATGTGTCACGATTAAAAAAGCATGTTGTTTATGGATATGGTACTCGTCAGTCGTTTTCGGCACAGCTCACGTATCTGTTTGTTGCGTTGACCACTTTGTAGTTAGTTTTTAATTTTAGAGTTGGGGTGTCATAATTTCTCGTATGTAAGACAAGAAAACTACTCGCGTTCCTTGAGTTATTACCTATATTTCCTACCGTTACAGACACTCTCTGATCGTTATTACTTCAGTTCCTACCCATTCTAACGGACAGAAATTGTTTAATTTTTAAGGATCATGATATACTAATTTGTTGTCTTAATTTCTACCATGCAATGCGCAGTCAATTAATTGTTCATTTCTTACCGTTCCACGTCGACAGAATTACCATACAACACATGATATTTTGCAACAGTTTCATACCCCTTTCTTTCTATATGCCCACAGGTAAATGCCGTCATGACAACCCCCAGGCTACAGACTCAATCCACTGACTTGGTCGAGGAGGGATTGGGCTGTATACCCATATTACCCAAGAAAAAAAAAAACATCAAATGGGCCTCACAGCGGAAAAAATATAGCAAGAGTCACACAAACACACATGATATATAACACAAACAAATAAAAGCCCTTATATAAATCATTACATTCATCACACAATACGGATAGATAAAAGGAAGGCATACACGACATCTATACACCAGATGTTCCTGAATGAGTTATATGAGTGACCAACTTACCTCCCCTTTTGTTAAATAACATCAGGTGTTTTGTTACAAAATATAATATGCTGTTATTCTGCCGGTGATGAACGGTAAGAACTGAACAATTCTTTGACTATTTGGACAACCTACCCAACAATCCAATAGATTTTGAAAAATCCAAAATATATTTGTCTTTATAATAAAAGAAAATAAATGAAACAAAAATGTAATACTATCTAAAACAGAAACAAAGCATTAAAATGGTGAGGCACATGCATTAAAATGGTAAGGTCAACGCATTATTCTTATTTGCCATAAACAAAAAAGTAGCTGTGTTTCCGGTGCTCAACAAAGCAAAGAGAATGAAAAGAAACGTGTATCTTTTAAATACGTATCAGCAAAGGCCTTTTCGTTCCAAATCACATAAAAAACGTCTTCAAAACAAATTCCCTAGGGAATACTCAGATAATACCACTACGCATGCGTGTAAAAATTCCAGAAATGCCTACGAAATTCTGGGAATTTTTGTCAAACGGTCGCACTCTATAACAGTAGGCTCGCCCCTGAGGCGTCGCCAAAAACTTTTATCATTGAATGGGTTCATATTCTGTGGCCATAATGTAACGTTCCCAGGCCCATTATGTTGTTTTGAAAGTTGACACAGCTTTTGAACAATACTACTTACTGTACTTGTTCTCCTACGTGAGGGATACACCATTCTGATGTTTTGACAGAGTCGTGTAGATAAGCATTACAATTTGTTATTATCTTTTTTTTTCATTTCACAGGATATGCAGTCTATAATTCTTTTTTTTCTTTTTGTGGAGTTTTATTGTCTATTTTATGGACTGGCCTAAACACTGAACAGCTCATCAGAGGGGCAGAGGACAGAAAGAGATGGGCAAAGATCACTGCTGATGGATGTCGTGGAGCCCCTACGACCACTGAGGTTACGGGCCGTGAGTGAGTGAGGAGTTTTATTGTGTTTTTTTTCAATCTTTTTTTTTTCAGTCAAACCACGTATGAGCAATGCAAAGAGTACTCCGTTATTTTATTTTCTAAATAGTGGTGTTTGTTGGGATATTACTTGTACATATTTTGAAACAGAATCCATGAAATGGATCCTCTTCAAAAATTAATGGAATGACCCTAAATTTTGAAGAGACTCTCCAGAGCAGGTTCGTGTGCTCATTCAAGGCCATCGGCAGGCAGGTGCTGTGCAGGAGTGTGTGTACGTGTCAGGGCAGGAGTGCGGTTACAAACCACAATACATGAAGCCCAATGTGACGTTTGCACAGGGATTAGGCTATCCGTTCTGATAGCTGAGTGTATTCAACACGTTTGCACGTACCCCATACAGAAGTCATCGATTACCATAAAAACATCAACATCTCAAGTGTAACTTGGCTACAAAGTCAGGCCCGGTCCACGGACCATGGGAAAGAAGTATATTCAAGCATCGTCGATTAAACTGAACCTTTTATGATTCTATGATAGTTCTAAAGTTAAGTTCAAGAATCTACTTGTACATGTCGCTCTCAATATAACATTAGATCAAGACCTACGACAAGCTAATGTAGTGTGTAGATTCACAACTGCACCTTCCACGTTGAACTACGCTTTCAACAACAAGTTAGCTTTGAACAAGTTAGTCATTATGCTATTAAAAGGACCTTCTAAAGAAAAGCACTTATGTTCCAAATGTTCCAAGGTTCAAAAAGCGACTAGACGCGCTTGTAACCATTGTGTAAATTATCAGACCACCTGCAGGGAACGTTAGTACGATAAGTGAGCGGAGGTCAAGTGTTCACGCTTTTGTGCATTACCAGAAAATGCTGTTATTCTAAAGGCAACTCTACCTCCTCAACAAATTCTTGTTTTTGATCGAGTATTCTAAAATGAAACATGCCCTGAATACTTAGTTTAATCTAACCGAAAAAGGAATAGTTTTGACATTCTAGATAGAATTTGATTAACGTCTAAGCTGGAGTCCAAACTGTTGCTAGGTCACGCACAGGGCATCTCTTCCCTGCCACGCCTTAGGAAATATTGCTAAGTGCCTTCCTGGGGGCTAAGGCGAGCGTTGTAATTGAATTTAGGCGCATGCAAGTATCACCAATGCACCGATGAGATCACTGTCGGCCAGGAGGGGAGAGCTCTTAGTGTGGATAAAACCCCAGTCTGAGTCCCTAGGAGAGATTTGTGACCAGGTTGAAAAACAATAAACGTTATAGTCGTACAATGAAGACAGTCAAAACATGCGCAAAGTACGGTGTATAGACAAACTTGTTATGTCGTTTACGTTAAACTCTCCAGCTCTTGTTATCAGGTATTTCACTGTCGTGCAAACACACGCTATACTGCCCACCGCAAATATCAGCGGAACGTCCAGTTTGGGGGTAAACATACCGGTGGTCCAAAGTTGTCAACGAAATATGTGGTCATCATAGAAGAATTTCGAATTTTTATTGTTTCAAATACATTAACAGGGATGCCCTGTAGATAAACGATATATTTAACACCATGAAAAGAATCATTATAGGATATAAGCACAACGTCACACACCAAAGAAGACAAAACAACCACCATATACAAGACCAACGTCACAGACTATGTTACCTACGGTCACTCGTTAGATTTATTACTTGTCGGAAACAACCGGTAAAACTTTGAGGAACCGCGGGTTTCTTAGATCAAGTAAGAAGGAGGATCAGGCCTTAAGATGTTTTGTTTTGATCGATGCCTCAGATAGATCATTGATGTGTTTGATTCTGCAATCAAAGAGATCAAAGGAAGACAAAATTGTCGGCATCGTCTGTTCTCCACCAAACAACTGAGGCGATATGTCCTTTGTGCCATCTATCTATTCAGTCCACTTCCGTTACTAGAAGTCCAAGGATCATTCCTGCTCAATGCCACGTAAACGTAAACACTCGTTTGGATAAAAAATTAGTCATTTACAAACGGCTATTCTTCTCCCTGCAGTACATTAAGGCATGAAGACTAGTGCTGACTACAAGGTGACTAAAAGGAAACTCGCAATGGAAAAGATTCACATTCGTTGGAAACCACCTTTTTCGATCGACATTAGGGAAGACCTTGGCACAGTAAACGTGACATTGGCGTGGTAATGAGCGTCAGCTGCCAGACAATGGACTTGAATGATGAATAACTTGGTCACATGTTACTGAAGGCCATATTCCAGACAGTTATCAACAAAAAATGCCGCATATGTTTATTCGATGGTGACCTACAATGAACGCTGGTATCAGACGTCCTGCCAAAACGGTTACATGTTTTATATCAACTGCGGCTGTTACTATTTTGTTAAGGCTTGGTGTTAAGAACATTATCCTTTGTGCTCTGTTAGCTCTAGAGTCAACAAGAAATGACGGAAAATTGCCCTTTGACCTCCTTGACCTGGCTAACACGGATACGCTCCCCAAACGCCCACCTGTTGGTGTAATGAACGGGTTTATGATATTTGTCTGTGACGTGCATCATTTTGATGATAACCATAAATCTGATATATGGAATATGTCCGACAGATGGGAAAAATGTAGAAAATGGGCGAAAAGTAGTTTGTGTAATGGACTGATATCCAGCAATTATCGGCATGCATTTGTAAAACCGTCGTATCATGTTGAATAAGGCTTTGTATATGGGAGATGGAAGACAAGGTACTAGTATGAATTTATAATGCGGCCAATTTGATTATGTAGTTACAATGCGGCCAATTTGATTATGTAGTTACAAACTATGGTTTCTACATTTCCCGTGCTTTTATCGGACAACCCACCCTTAGTGCAATTTAGGCGTTAACATTTGAGTCCTAAAGTAGCCCAGAATTTTACACATAAAATGTCATGTCAGAGTTTAAACCTACCCCTTGGTCCACCCGGCGCTTGAGAGAAGCCGCCACCAGCTTGACCGTTCCCCGCTGAAGAATAGTCACCTGCACTCCAAGCGATTGCCATATCTGTCACAAGCCCAAAGTCTATACACTCGAAAAGTCTCGGACAAAACTCACGAGAGGTGACGTTCCTGGTTAGTTGATAGGCCAAGGACGCTGTATTTTGTATCCTTGCTAAGATCCTCCACTGCCAGACTACCGGGCGATGGCAGCTAGGTCCTGTAAAGAAGTCTCCTGTGGAACGGGACGCCGCTTACAGGTGGATGGCCTCTCCCCGTGTTACCGTAAAACGTTGTTATTTCACGCCATGGAGAAGACACACAAATCAGTTTTGTTACTCCGTTTGTTTAACACCACTACGATTTGTGTACAAGGCCGGCCCCACTTTCCTGTGTAAAGTATAATGATCGATAAATAAGCTCCGTGGCAGGGCGAATACTTCACCAGCCTCGCAAACACGACGACACTACTTGGAAAAGGTGTGCAAATATTTTATCACAACACAGTGTGTTGTAGTACAAATCACACAGTTATGTATGAACTAACTTAAACAGTAAAAATAAGTGAACCTTTTCAAAAGTGTGAAGCATTTAAGACTAATAATACTCATTATAGGATGTTAGTCAGTCTTTACGAACTTGCCTACCCCGCCGAATGGAACGTTCCGAGGACTTACGTTCTTCCCACTACATCCTGTTTGCCCTGATACAGGGAACCATTCACTGCCGAATTAACCGGCATTCAGCTAATTTCCACTCAGCGGCCCGAAAAAAAGAAAACGCTCGAGGGTCCAAAGGGCAGATGAAAGCCTGGAGCAGCCGTGGGCGCGTGTCGTGAAAGGTCCGGACTTGTAAAAAGTGGTTGCCAAATGACGTCAATGATACCACAGCCTCTGGCGTCTCCTCTCGTATATCGTAACACTATAAGCTAGATTTTTGCTCAGATCATGCGCCATTCGTACGTCGTTCTTTGATCTAAGATGTTTTTCATAAAGAATTTGATACGATTTTAACGATATTGAAAGTGTACGACTCTCACAAAATTCAACTGAAGAGCAAAGCTTTATTCAGATAGTTTTCTGCAAAGACCTGTTAAGTATTGACCACCTGCCGCCCATTATCAGTTCAATGGAGCCATTAGAAATATGGTACTTAATGCACCAGTTATGTAGCTACCTCTCTAAATATTCCTGGCATTTACATGACCTAGAAGTAATTCAAAGCGCTTCCGCAATCACGAACGGTGTTATACCAATATAGAAATGGAGCGTGCAAGGGCACTAGCTGTGCGTTCGCAGGGAAGAGACTCCAGATATATATTTGGATAATTTTTACTTCCTAGATAGAAGGTCACCTCCTGAAGGAAGTG